>NC_064601.1:52217416-52517416 GCF_943734735.2 Anopheles gambiae
GCGATTCATTGGCCACGAATCTTTTCCCCACGACTGCCGGAAAAAGAACCGCGGACCTTTGCAAGCAATAGCCGGCATCGCGAAGCAATGAGCACATTTTAACAGTAGCTTAAAGTTCATTTTGGTTCAACCGAATTCATTTGATGTTCATTCTTGTTAAAATAAACGAGCGTCAAAACAGTTGACTTGACGATTAAAAAAAAAAAACAGTAACAAAACAGTAAAAAAAATCTGTTTTTGACGTTTTTGACGATCGTTTGTTTAACGTAGGCCGTCTTTAAAATTAACGGATTAACAATTCTGCTGTTTTCTTTCAAATCATTCTATTTAAAAGAATGGTAAAATATTGCATTCAACGTGTTTGTTGCAGTTGCTATTAATAAAGGGTCTAGCTCCTGTTTGATAGTTCAAAGTTCTCTCGCCTAAAATTATATAATTGTTAACAAAGATGAAAGTAGTTAACTAAAAGACTTTAAGTCACTTCCCCACACTGCGTTCGCGATGTGAATGTCGAGAAGTTTTTAACGAATATGGTTAATTTTAATGATCGTCAAGTTTAAACCATTTCATTCGCGATGTTGGCTAATATTTTCATGGTGATCAGTAAGAAGTGGAAGTTTTGTTGTCCCCTTCACAGGGAGACAGTTTGCAAGATGAAGATTTTCGAGCAGAAACTGTATTGCCGGAGGGCACCTAATTACTGCAACATGTTTGGATTTGTTTTCCTTTCATTTTCGTGGTGCATTGTTTTGTTGTTGTTGTTACTTTAAAAAATCGTGTTTCGGCTTCGAAGACTCAAATTGAATTGAATTGAATTTAACGAAAAAAGAAACTGCTAAAAACACATCCGATCAGTTGCGCCTGTCAACGGGTCGTACATTTCACGAACAGCTTGTCTTGCCCACGTTTGTCACATCAACCAAGCAGCGCGAGGGAAAAATTATTCGTCTGAAAATGAAGTCGTCTAAAGTAGCGTAACGGTTCCTCGTCATCCTTCTGCCGTTGACGGAGTGTGGGGTGTGTGGGGTGTGTTGTGTGACCTGCTTAGTGACGACGCGACATTTGCACGTCGTCCGTCACACAAACTCGATCCGCGCGAACCAACCACCGCCTGAAAGTCTAAATGCTTGCGGGTGCTCGAAAGCTACGTTTCCCCTGGCTTGGCGAAAAGCGACGAGTGTGTTCCGGTTTTGGTGTTTTTGGGTACTTTTTCCTCACACAATCCCCCCCCCCCCCTCCCCGACCTCCTTCATGGGGTCCACGACGACTCTTCGTCCATTTTGGCGCTCACCAACCTCGTCCTTTATATTCGCTTCCGTCGCCCGTCGTTGTATATTATTCTAATTTGTATGGTTAATTTCACCTCCGACCGAGAATTTGCATACTGCCGGCACTCTTCACCCCTCCGCCCCTACGCTCGGGAAAGGGAAGAGATTGCCATCGAGATTCTTTTGCCATTTCGTCCTCCCCCGGCCGCGATGTGGATGGGTGGTGGTAGGTGGTGTCTCATTTCAAACAAATTTTCATTCCCACTTTCAACCGTTCAACCATTTTCCTTCTGGGTATTGGGGCCGCGGGTCGGGTTGGCCGGGCACAAGCACAAGAGCGCACAAGAGCGCCAAACCACCCAGTGCGGCACCCGAGGTGATTAAATATTCAAAGCTTGTCCCGGCGGTTCCGTTTCCTTTCCATTTGCCCTTGCGCGATTCTGGCCCGGCCGTCGCCATCGCGGGGCATCAGTTCGGGAGTGATGATGAGGTTTTCCCCCAAATAACACCACTCCTTCCCTCCGTTGGCATTTCAGGTTGATTTTCGTTGATCCCACATTCCCCGCTCGACGCCCTGGCCTCCCCGTGTGGTTGCGTTTGACCGTCCTATGCGAAATCACTTCTCCGCGCTTTGGCCGGAGAGACAATTCGTCGTGCTTTGCTCGCATACCACCACCTCATCATCTGGTACGCCAGCATCCTAATCAACCGGATTTGCTGTGCTCGAGACAAACGCTCGAGGTGAGCGGTGGATGGATTTTCAGATTTTCCACAAAAGCGACAGAGCGTGTCGTCGGTGGTGAAAATGGGAAGGAAGCTCCTCACCACTGTGTATTCAAAGGCAGAGCAGACAAAGTTTTGCTGTCGAAGGAAGGAGGGTGTTGCTTCGGCGGGTTATTGGGGAAGAAATGGAGAAATAAACCACTTTGCCTTGGGTGGGCGGCTTCGGTTGGCTAGTTGGCCATATTGGCGCGATACTCAAGGAATCGAAGCTGCTGTCACTCGGCTGAATGGGATAAAGTTTGAACTGCTTTATCGAGCAGCAAAGTGGACAATCCTTGGTGTTGATTGATTTCAATAGCGTAAAGTATGTGTATGAACAATAATCTCTTTTGATGTGTGGCATCTTACTGCTTATAATTAATCAGCAATTTATGTCATCATGTCAACACTTCTTGCAAACTTTTCGGTCGGAAAAAAGGCAATCAAATGCTCATTCATTGTGTCGTAGGCACATGCAAAATTTATTTCTTTCCTTCCAAAGCACAAACATGTAGCCATTTATCAATTACCCGCGACAAATGTGGTGCAATTGTGTATTTTTCTCCTTTTATTAATGAGTGAATTTTCTTGAAATTTCAATCACTGAGAAGAGTTCACGGCATCATCGTGATCACGTATCAAATTACCCTCAAATTATGCGCTGAACTCCACTTGCAAATGCACGAAAAAAAAAACCCCAGAAAATCCATCGTAAAGGTTCCATTCTGGAATGTATTCAATCCCAAATGCGTGTTATATTATAACAAACATGTGTACATGTGTGCATGTGTGTACGTAAGGTTGTGTGCTTAAGGGGGAAAGCTTAAATAAAGCTACGCACTGCTTGATGTTCATAGCAAACCGCATACGTCGCACAGCTTGATGGCATGAAACCGCAACCCGAAAAGAAGAACTTATAGTGATTGCCGTTGGTGTTGATGTTTGAGGATGGTTCAAGGTGGGTGGTGGTGGTGATGGTGATGGTGGTGATAGTGGCGAGTGGTTAAATTTCAAAACGTCGAAAGGATTCTGGTTGCGCAACTGAGAACAAGGGAACAGGAGCTGCTGGTCGTACCGCAACCACCGAAACATTCTTGTAAGGAGAGAGAGAGAGAGAGCGAGAGCGAGAGCGAGAGCGAGAGCGAGAGCGAGAGCGAGAGCGAGAGAGAACAAGACTCGTCCCAACATAGGACGAGTTTCTAAAACTTCCGTGATACGCTGCTAAGGGGGTAAGAAAATGGAAAGATCCTGGTTTATCGTCAAGTTGTTAGATGTTTCGGGTTTACGGCGAAGCAAGTCGCGCGGCGCCGAACGGGACGAATGGGACGGGCTTGCCGAACCACAAACTGTCGAAAGCCAAACTTTTGTTGTATGTGTGGGGGGGTGTGTTGGAGAAGACGCAAGGTGAAAAGGTGTTTGGTGCGCGGCTGCAACTGCTGTGTCTTGCGTATTCGGCGTGAAAAGGAGCCTCCAAAAGCTAGACACCAGAAACACCAATGTCAAGAGATAGAGCGGGTAGAGGCTTTGGGGCGGCAGTTTGAACCACCGGAACCGGCACGGGTGGAATGTAAAACCGCAAGCATACAACAGCGGGACAGCGGGATGGGAATGTGATAGGTGGAGATCAGCACTGTGGAAAGGAAAGGAAAGGAAGTTGTTTCACGTCAAGAGTTTATCAGACGCTGCTAAGAAACCGTCTAACAAGTGACACGGCATGCACCACTTGAGGCGAAAGAGATACGCCTGAAATGGCATGGCGTGCGTATAACTGTGTAAAAGTTCCTACCTTCTACTTGCACGATGATGGTACTGTTGTTGTTGTTGTTGTTGTTGGTGTTGACGCTACTATTGATGATGATGATGATGGTGGTGTGGCTGGGAAAGGGAAATTTCATCGCCATTTTCGTCACAGACTCGTCAATCGGTACTTCGTCGAATCAACCGCAATCATTCGCATAATTCCACTATTGGGAAAAGCAGGACGGCACAGTTGTGCGAAGCCCACTTCTCCAAAATATATTATGTATAATCGTGAATGATAGCGAAAACGGAACGAATCGCAGCGGTTTTTGGTTTATCTTATTCACAAAATCTTCATATCTGTTGATATGTTTTTTAGGTTAAAATTAGGGAATTATGGTAAACGTAGCGTAACAATGGTGTATATTAGTGGTAGGAGCTCGGAATCGAACCTACTCGATTCTGATTCCGTGTTCGGAATCAATTCCGGAGCTGATTCCAATACTGGAATCGATTCCGATGCTGGAATTGGTTCCGATTTCGGAGTCGATTCCGATTCTGGAGTCGATTCCGGAGCCGATTCCGGAATTGACTCCGGAACCGATTCCGTAGTTGACTCCGGAGCCGATTCCCGAGTCGACTCTGGAATCGATCCCGCGATCAGAATCGGCTCCGGAATCGGAATTGACCAGGGAATCGCAATTTGCCCCGATAACGGAATTATAATTGACTCCAGAATTAGAATTAGCTCCGGAATGTGAATAAATTCTTGAATTGAAAAAAGAACTTTTAGAAGCGAAATCAGTCCGGGATACTCCATAAGAATGGATCTTTTACAATTACATTTGGATTTTTTGCGGTTATCAATACGTAGTATGGTTGGGCCCAAATGCCTATTTTTATGGCGATGCCGAAACTGACTCCGTTTGGAAGACGATTCTAATTTAGGAGGCAATTCTGATTCGAAAGTCGATTTCGATTCCGGAACCGATTCCGATTCCGGTACCGATTCCGGAGCCGATTCCGAAGCCGATTCTGGAACCAATTCCGTAACCGATTCCGTAACCGATTCCGATTCCGGAAACGATTCCGATTCCGATTCCGAAAACGATTCCGATTCCGAAATCGATTCCGGAATTGATTCCAGAAAACTGCGGAGCTAGCCGGAATCGATTCCGACAAAAACTTAATTTTTTCCCATCACTATTGTATATGAAGCGTTACTGTATCATGCTTTAAACTCTTAATCTTGAACATTCAGTATCATTTTAAGAACGATAAATAATTTAAATAATATTGTATTACCATTTGGACGTTGGTGTTTCGCTTGTTCTTCAAGTTTTAATTGATTATTTTTTATTACTTCCACAAATCATAGGTCGTTCCCGTTGCTGCGTGAACTTCTCGTTTGTTTACCCTTGTAAAGGCTCTAACCTTTGTAGTCTTTCCCGTAAGCGCCACCGTTCACCCACCGTCACTCTCCGTTGTTGTCATTTTGCTGGCTGTTTTTAATCCACTCGGGCGGGGATGTTTTACCGAACCGCTCAACCATTCCGGGCACGTTGATAAGCTAATTAATTTCACTTCGTTTATTATCTAATCTGTCCGGGTATCCGCGGGGGGTAAGAAGGCTCTATGTTTCTTCATGCTTCGCGGGTCTAGTACGGAGATGAACCCCCCAAGTGTCGTTTTAACCATTGTCATCGTCGCGTCCTCGTCGTCGTTCTCGTAGGTGTTTTCGCTTTGGCGTCGTTTAATTTTCTCCCCCGGGGGGCATTTTCCGGCCGCTTTTTGTGTGCTGTGTATGCCGTCCGGTTTCTCTGCTCTGGTTGTTCACTGTTTGGGCACTGGATAGCAGTAGTAGGCCAGTGCCTAAAAAGTCCTTTAGTGTTGTGAAAACGATCCGTTTGTGTACGGTGCGATGGAAGAAGAAGGATTCCCCCCACCAGAGCGGAGAATGTTGCAGCCTCGATTAGTGCCGGAAAACTGTAGCAAACACCCACGATGATGGTACGACAACCCGCATACAGGGATGAGAAAGTTAACTTGGCGGAAATGTAGGCGCAAGAGCCTGCCGCTGCCGGTTTCTGTGTTTGTTGGAGTGTGTTGTTCTTTGCTGTGTTTATTTTGGCCGCCGTCCCTGTAAAGGCAGTGCCACGGAGAAGACGGTGAAGCATTAAATTGGCGTTGGTAAACTTTTTAGCCAATGGTGGTGGTGCGGTGGGTTTGTAGCAGGGGACATGAGATTACCGAGCGTAGGAAAGTCGAGGTGTGGTTTTTAGGAGTTGGTTTTATGGTAACGCTGTTAAACTGTTGAGACGACGGTGCCAACGCTTTCGCTGGAAGTACATGCCATGCCCCCTGTGTCGGGGGAAATATAGTCCCCGGGGAGAGGGTGAGCACATTCGAACGAGTATTCATCTTCTTTCTCGTGCGACCCAATGAAGTAATTAGCAGCAGCATTGGTGGGTGGTGTGGTTTTGAAGTTATGCTTGAAGGATTGTGGTGAGCAAGGATGTACATTGTTTTTTATTTATATTCTTAAGAATCCTTTAGTTTCAATCATTAATTTTTAAATGTGGTTTGTGACGACATAATGTGAGATTTCATTTTGTTTCGTTAAATTAACGTACAGTACTAGTACTATAAAAAGATGCAGCTACGTGATATCCACTCCTCCGACACAAGCAGTACCGTACATCGTGCTAATCAAATTAACCGCTCAAATAACAAAACAATGGAATGCTAAATTAGTCAATATTGCATCAACTCGACCCCTCGGAGCGTAGGCCAATCAGCCTACAACTGTCACCCACACACACACACACGGCCGCGGGATATTGTTCCGTTTTCCACCCTACGCCACTGGCAGGTGTTGGACTGCGTTTCATATTTTCCACTTACGGCCAGGGGGACATGTCATCGACCATAACATCATCATCAAACATTCGAGAAAGGGCACGAGTCGGCCGTTTTTCCCCCTCGAGAATTGTCCCCACGGGACCACCGTCGGTCAGGATAATTCCCCGTGTCATAGCAAATCCCAGCTACAATCCCGGCGACTTGATGTGCATTATGGCATCTCTCACCCGCCCAGTGCTCCCCTCAGAGCGTCCGTCACCATTTCACCCCGTGTATATGGCGTGTCTAGTGTGGCGAGGGGCAAACGAGCACTGTACTGGGAAACGGTCCGCTGAACGAGGGGATAAATAAGGCCACAATTTCAATATCGAAAATGTGACCATGTGTTTGTGTGTTTGTGTACGTCTGCTTGCCCTTGCCGTTTGGTTTTGTTGGGGGAAGATACAGCGCATGTAACGACTTGATTGCCGTATCGAATTTCCCCCTGCGGAACATATGAACCAAGCGGGAAAGAAAGAATAAGCCAAGCTGTGTGGATTCATCACGCCATTCGGGGGCACTCGGGAGGAGGGGTTGTTTTTGGCCTTTAGCACTGATCGGGATGCAATTATGTAGATGGGAAATGATTGTGTTTTGCCTGAATTATTAACTGGCAACATGCGAGCAAAAGGGGGGAAGGAAATGGAGGAGGATTCCAATGTGTCAATGTGCGCTTCTGTTCGGAAGGAACACCAAAATCACACAAAAACAAAAAAAAATGCAGGGGGCTCTTGGTGGTGTCTGCGTGAGTGTGATGGTATTAAATTTCATAATTACCATACAAATGAAGAATAACAATCTTCATTATCTGCCGTTGCATTATGCATACAATTTTAATCTGCGTGTCGATTGCTAGTGACAAATGGCAATTTATGCCAGCAACAAAAAAAACAGTATATATTCAAAACAATCCATAAAACAGTGCACACATAAAGATGTCTACGCGAGCGGGAATGAATTTTGCAAAATCGAATCGCACGCGAAAGCAGCATGTGTGTGCAGCCATTGCGAATGGCGTGAAATTTGGCAATAAATATTCCATCGACTGATCTCGAAATCGGTGTCGGCGGAATGTATTCCGCGTTGGGTTCCGCCTTCTGTAATGTCCCTTGTGTCTTCCTTGATGTGTACTGAGCAGCATATTCAAACACAAGCCACCGATAAAGTCATTCATTTCCCAAAGGGATCGAACGGAAAAGGATAAGTGCGGCGAAGGTGGCTTGGCGCTGTCCTGGGAGAGGACACATGCCACGGACGCTCTGACGGACGACGTTGTCGGTTTGCACAATTCCGGACACGTGTGTGTGTGTGCGCGCGTGTGTGTTTGAGTCTTGTGGTGTGGTGAATGTCGATTTAACAAGGGGAGGTTATTTAGGAGACGACCTGTTATTTACGCCCCTTGCGACACAATTTGTACAGTGATTGACAGACAAAAGTCTATTGTGATGAACTCAATCGCATTAAGGGAGTTTTTTTTTAATGAATAAGAATTGTACTTTTCTATAAATATATTTTTATAAATTGCTGTAAAAATATGTGAAATGTTTGTATCGAAATGTGAGAAATGATTGCAATGAAGTATTTTCTTTGAGTTATTTTCAACAAGAAAACATTAAATATGCTAAAATGTGTTCAATATACATTATTTTTGAATGCTAAAAAAAAATCAAAATGTTTCCTATTCTCCTTACTGAAAAATAAAAGAGAGAGCGAGAAAGAAAAAGAAAGAAAAATGAGAAAATTTTTTAAGGTTACGAAGTACATTCCCTTTTAATAGACGACAAATAAACAAAGCGCAGCCCTAATTTTTCATACTTGCCATAAGTAGCGGCATTGGGGGCAAGAGTACCATGTCAAGCAATTATGACTGTGACTTACTAGAACATGTTTTATAAAAGCCGATCTTGCATTCTTCACCATTTTAAACATATCTTTTAAGTTGTAAATGGGTCTTAGAAAGAATCAATCAAATAAAATGTGTTGTAAAAATGGTAGAAAAAGACGTACATTTTTAGGCTAAAAAATGGCACCCGCATAGTAATGGTAAAATGTTGTTGTTTAAATATTTTTAATATGCATAGGATATGAACCAGAAAGTATCTTATCTATGAACCAGAAAGTATAGTATCTGTAGTATCTTAAATATTTATTTATTCTTCGTTTTTTGCTCATATTTTTAAATTGTATGCTTTGAAATGTTTTAGTTTTCAAATCGTGAAGCAATATTCAACGGTTTGCTATTGATTTTCGTATATCTGTATCTGTAACTGCAAATCAAAGCGAACTCGTCAACATTTCGCAACACACTGTAACGCATAAGGCTAGCAAATTTTCAAACGAATTCTGCGAGATTTTATGGCTCAGTGTGTGTGTGTGTGTGTGTGTGTGTGTGTGTGTGTGTGTGTGTGTGTGTGTGTGTGTGTGTGTGTGTGTGTGTGTGTGTGTGTGTGTGTGTGTGTGTGTGCCGAGAACACACATTTCGTTTAATCACCGTATGCGTTTTAGCAATTTGGGTCCCATTTTATTCGAATTTTCCACCCCAGGTTTTGCAGGACGGCAGAGGACAAGAAACAAACCCTCTGTACATCGGAGCTCGAATCAATTCCTTTCCCTTTGGGCCGGACAGCACAAGTACTGATTGTATCCTCGTGGTCACACGCGTCAATGGTGTGTTGGCTGATCGCCTCCGAAGGGTTGTTGTGTGCTGCGGAGATGGTTTATGGTTTCGTATTTGACCCCCCGGTTCGGGTTTGAATAGCGTCTAGTTGGGGTTGGCCCGGGTGGTATTCAAATCGTTAGTCGTATATTTTCATCATTGGCATCCCTCCGACACTCTGGTCGGTCGGCCGGATGAGTGCTGAAGAGCTAATTAACGCAAAACGACTCGGCAGTGGTATGGTCGTTTGAACCTGCTGCTTCCCTGCCTCATCCGGTGAACCCTTCTCACCGACTGAACACACACATACACACGAATACACACACAAACAATCTGATTGCTCTGATCATCGAATTCGCTTCGAAACTGGGGAGATACTCTCCCTCAGTGCTGCTGGTTGTTGATGATCTCGTTTTATGCACCGTACTGTTTTCATTTATTCTGACGTCTCACTCCCGGAGTTGCTTCTACCCGCTTCTACACCCCCCGGGGGGTGGTTGCCCGGATTTGCTTTCGTTGCTTTTCCACCCTCCGAACGATTTCCCGCTTCGCACGATGTTGCCTTGATCAAATCTGGCAAAATCGAGAAGGTGGAGAAGTAAAGAGCTGCGGCGGGTGCAGGAAGGGTGTCGGTCCTTTGAAATCCGCAAAATGAAATCACTTCGAAATGGTGAATATTCGGCCACCGTCATGTGGCGCGTGAAAGGGACGTTTTCCCTCCTCTTCCCCCCATCCATTCCTCATTCCGCTTTTTATTGGAGTGGAAAACATGGTAGAGAGAGGGCCTGAGAGAGGGCACCTGAGGTGGCAGGTGAGGGTTCGGCGCTGCCTTCCCAATACTGTGTGTGTGGAATGGGCCGAAAACGGAACTGAAGCCGATCCGTGCACACACATACACACAGTGCAGAGATGAAGTTAAGCAAACGTGATTAAAATTGTTTTTCACTCCGTAAAATTCAGTTTCCACACGTTCGCGCCCGTTGTGTCTGTTGTACGGTTTCGAGTGGGACTATTTTTCAACCAGGAATACCGACGCCGCCGAGAGAGGGGCACGGAATTTGAGATTTTCTGCCACACACGCGCGCGCACAGTGGATGCAATTCGAGCACTAGCTGGCTGGTCGAAATTGATTAATTTCATTTTACAATCATTGCTTATGAATGGCCAATGCAAATGGATGAAGAAGGTGCCCCTAGTGCTGCTAAAACAACACCCCAAACGGTTGCATTCCAAAAAGAGCTGCCGCGCACAACAACCAGTGCCTATAGTTCGGCTACACAGCGGTTCGATGGGAGGAAGGGAGGAAGGGCCCTCCCGTTCAGAAAACATCCGAAACTGGAGCTCGGAAAAAGACACCGGTAATTTATTTGAATGACCCTCGTTTTCCTTTTGCTTGATTTTATTTATTTTTCCTTTCCTCGGTTCTCTCGGTTTCCCGCGTTTGCTGTGGCTCTCTTTGGGTATTCCCACCCCACCCCACTAATGAATTCTTTTCCAGCGCTCGGGATAAAACTCTGACCGTGCCATCAATGATTCGAATAAGTAGGGGGATAGGGATACGGATTTTCCACACCCGAGTACGCCTCGGTTTTGCCACTTTTTCACCACCATTCTTTTAGGGAGGAGGGCGTGACGGCGGCAGCAAGCGGCCGCCATCCGCGTGCGCATTGTTGGAGAGGGGCGGCAAAAGCAGGAAACGGGAAATTTGCGCTTAATTAAAACCAAATGGAAAGAGATTTTCTCGACAAGTGGCACTGGTAAAAGTGCTCGAAAGTTCGCTGTTGCTGCTGCTGCAGCCGCTGCCGCCCGGTGTTTGCTGTGAAGGATGAGAACGTTCTTCGCGAAATCGATCGGCATTCGCTTCGGTCACATTTGAAAGCGTCGGTTTCTAGTGCCATAATGGGAACAATATTCCCAAATGCCTGCTGCTTTTGCAGCACTCACTCGCTTCATTGGGTGAATGGTAGACTGGTGTTTGGAGTTTCCTTTTTTGTGAGTAAATTTGTGTCTTGTAAACAGGAACCAAAGCCGACGGATGGATAGAAGAACGATGATTTGGTGAAATGATTTTTCACTGGTATGAATGTAATTAATGAAGAATGCTTCAATGGCCAATTAGGATAGTAGATGAGATCGTCCTACAGCGAGAAAGTATTGTCCTGTCGATATTTTATGTTTCAAATACAGCGGAATGGCAGTTATTCGTGTACCTTTTCATCTTGCTGTCTATTTATCCGTGTGGGTAGACAATTTGTAGTTTAGTATGCAATTTGAGAGGTATGTGGTATGTTGGGGCAAAAAGGTGGTTGAAAAAAACTCGTTATTATTTTATATTATTTTCGATATAGAACCTAAGACTCACATCAATTCCTGATATTTTTTATATATGTAAAGAGCATCAAATTTAAACATCAAACAAACAATGGAATTAAATGAACTAAATCTTAAAAATATAATATTCTATAAAGTGATTGAACTATTTCATTTTATTGTGTTATATATTCGAAGCATTGTAATCGTTATTCGAAGCAAGTAATTATTTCGTAGACCTTTTTTCAAGGTCCTGGGCTTGGTTTTCAGTGTTTTATTGATTATCCTCGGTGTGTTCTTCAGTGTTTTATTGATTATTAATATATCCAGTTCTACGGGACACGGTTCATTCGGTACTAGAACCCATGACGGGCATTTTGATCAGTCGAATCAGTTAATTGGACCTAATATGGTTTGTTTTATAGTACAGAAGTAGAAGAATCTTTATAGCGATTTTGAATCTAAGTAGAAGAATTGTCCTAAATTTATAGTTCACTTTTTTGAAATTCATAAAATACGTAACACAATTCAATTCCATTTAATCACTCTTCGGATTCAACACTCAGATTTTCACTCCAGGAGGTTCTACTCCTCGAATCAGTTCAGATAAAATACCAAATGGGATACAGTGAACAGTTCAAATAAGCGTTGGGTGTATCTGATTCAGATTCGAGAATCTCAATGAATCTTTGAAATTATTGAATTAATTTGAAATTGTGGATCAATTTTTTATGAATTTCAAAGAATTATCATACTGGAAAGATTTATGATTCATGAAAAATGTTAATGTAAAAGATGAATTTAACTTAAAAGATTCATTAATCTCAAAAGGCTCTTGAACAGGAAAAGACGACGGTCCATGCGAGGCTTGTACACACGACTCAACAAGTGCGAGTTGACGATCGTTGCACGGGACTACCCGAAATTCAATATCTTTAAAATAATAAATCTCTACAGATTCATGAATCTTTGGAGTTTCGATTCGAGATTTGATTCCCTCATCGCTGAAGATTCATATGAGTGAACCACAACGAAAGATTCACGAAGCACATCACTAGTGTAAATATTCGTACACCAGGTTTGGCTGAGCTGATGTATTTACTTTTAGGATTTAATTCATTTGTTTACTCGTACTTTATGTACTTTAGTACTTTAGTATATCATATCAGTGCTTGATACTTGTATCAAGTACGCATGTAATTTTATCAAAAAAATCAGCAATAAGTGAATTTAATTATGGCAATTTCGTTGTCTATTACAATTTGAATTTGCCTTTGAAGAAACAGCAGAATCTGTTGCAGTTATTGTAAGCGTGGAAAGGACAAATTCTGCATGATTTATCAATTATTATGGCAAAATAATTAAAAGGACTCAATGTATTATTTGGCTCTCTGTGTCATTCTTGCACAATTCTTCTGCCGTTCGGATTATTGAGATGTGCATTTATTATTTAAAGAAATTTCTGTGTGCATTCGGGTGTGTATTGCTTTGCGCACCTTTCCTGTTTCATTTTCCCCCCAAAAACAAGCGCTTTTGGGGTGTTCGAGCGGAACCAAACAGCAGCAAAAAGGTCATCACCACTTGGCACGATTCGCCGTGCCGCCGGTCTAGAATAATTTATCACTCCCGCGTCCCCTTGCTAATCCTTTTTGGCGCTGTTTGGAAAGTTTTCTCGAAAGAATTTTCGTAGTGATTTCGTAGCTTCTTCTCTTTTCCTCCCTTCCCCCTTTTACCCGCCAAACGAGCGCCCAATGTTTAATGGAACTAGGGAGGGGGAGGGAGGGGGGCGGGGAGGCACTTTAGCAAACTGCTAGACAAATTAAATTTCCAACCATCTTTTCGCCGTCCTCCGTTATCGTCGCATTACCAACCACCACCCTGGCATATCCTCCATTCCCCTGCCGCCACTCACAGCGGGCGTGCCGGGGTCAGCAGGCGAAAACTGGAGTCAGATTTCTTTGCAGAAGTTGCCAATTTTGAATTGCTCCACCACATTCCCCTCCCTACCCTTGGGTTTAACTCACCACTACCCTTAAATCCATAATCTCTTGCCGCGCTGGGTTGGTGTTTGTTTGGTGCGCTTTCGGTATGCGATTTACTGGAAAGTTTCCGTTACGCTTCACTTTTTTGCCTTTCTCTGCAACTGATTTTGTGTCCCTTTTCGTAGTTGCTTGGATGTACCATTGCTTTCCCTTGGTGGGGAGGCATAGTAGTAAATAAGATCAAACAAAGACAATCGATTTTTTTATTTATATTAAATACAGAACATAATCCTTCTATTTCCTGTATGAACGGTTTAGCTTGTTATTTTAAATGGTATTGTTCTCTAAACTGAACGACGCTTTTAGAATTTTCTCTTGTTTAGCTATTGTCATTGACTCAGGCAATGCAACACCATTGGGATAGTTTAAGAAGCTTATGCTTGTAACTTATGTTATTACATCGCGCTTACGAAATCCATTAAAGCATTTTCGAGGATTTCAATGCTGCTGTTTGGAACATAAATGTAATTAAACTGAAATTATTTATTTACATTTAATATTTTTCTTTCTTTCCAGGTGAGTTCTTCAAAATACATCCCTTCATATCTGGGCGTAAGTATAGAATCAATTACGTAAATTGCATGAACTAATACCTTAAAGCAATGTTATTTTTGTTGTGTTTGTTCTACTAAACATTGGTTTAAAATTGGGCACCAGTTCTTCGCATTTAAAAGTGGATCCAGATCTTTTACGATCGTACCGTTTAGCTTAAATGTGTGTGCAAGTATGCACTTAGCAATGTATAAACCGCAAACATCTGATGTGCACAGTGTTTTCAACCGCAACCCCGCAACGGACGACATTGAAGGAATATTTTTAGCATCAGCAACTTATCCAGTTCACTTTGGTTGTTCATTAATCAAGATTTAGGTTGTTTCTTTTCTTTTACCGCTTCGCTTAGAATCACCTGGCTAGAGCGCGTCCTAGCATTCCCCCTGGCCCGGCAACTGGCTTTGCAAATGTTTTGCCTATTCGACAAATTTACGCTAAGAAGATTCCAGCGCGGGTGGTGGAGTGCAGCATGCGCCTTCGCCCGTTTTCACCCGTCCGAGCATCATTGCTCACCGTTTTCGTGATAATTACTTTTCTGATTACATTTCAAACGAATTTATATTCATTAAGTATTCCCACGACACAACACGGGGGCGCGCGCTCGCTCTGATGAAGCAGCTGGAAAATGGAGAGCGCAGTGACGATCCATCCAGTCTTGCAACCGCTGGCGGGTAAAGTTGTTTGAAAGAGACGAGAGACACTTTAGCAAACGAGACTGTGGCTTTAGTGTGGAGGATAAAAAAAGATACAACCAGAAAGATAAGGAAACCAAAACAACACAAAAAAGTCAAACGAACTTAACTGGCGACGTTACCAGTTTTGTCACCAGTGGTTGAGGGGTTGGTTTGAGTTGGGTGTGGGAAGTGGGAAGAAAATTACTGCTTTCCGGGCACTACCACAACCGGGTGTTGAAAGCGATTCCTTGTCTATTCAGTAGAAGTAAAAGAGCCGGTGGTTCCTTTTCAAGCCAGAGCAGCAGCCAAACAAAATCCTTGCACACAGTGGACCGGTAAATGAATCTCCTTTCGCTTTGATCATTTAACACTCGAAGATTATGTTCACCCCTTACCCAGGACGGCACTGGCTCCGGGCCCATTAGTGTCGTCAGTCAGTTTTCCATTCCATTCCTCCGGGGGGAGGAATTTTGAATCTTTTCCACTTGAGAGAGTGGGAGAGAGCGGCGGAGATGGGTGCGTAGGATGGGTTATGTGTTTTGACGGGCTTGTTGTGCGTTGGAGAAATGTCCAGCCCTGAGGGTTGAAACAGTGGTGTTGTTGATGAATGTTTGAAAAGTGCTGTTGTTATTTTTTGTCTTCTTGTGTGCCCTCAAGATAAGTTGCTAGAGTTGTGTGTAAGGGTGACTAGAAATGAACACGTTTTTAATTACAAAATCATTGAATTGGAACGAATTGAATGGTCGTGTGTTTGTAATAAGAACGATATCTTACCAAGGGCAAAACAATTTAGCAATTGCTTTAAAGAAAATAATTAATGAAGAAAGCAAATTGTGAACCCTTCAAATACTAACATCATAAATGTAAAAAATGCATTGGAAATTCATATATCAAAAATAAAACTCTTCTACTGCTATTACTACTACTTCTACAATTTCTGTCTGCACATGTATTCTAATGTATGCAATTTTGATACTAATAATCAAACGAAATGTACCTAACAATAATATAAATATGCCATTCTTTGCTATGTTTTAAGTTACCCAACCTCAGACTTGCATGAAGAACAGTTTGCCTCTCAGCTTTCGTAATCATACTTTCTGGCTGAAAAGAAATCGAAGAAAGCTCTCTTTGCCACATTGTACATTCATCTTCGAGGTTCGCATCAACAAAGTAAAGTGAAATCCAAAACGTGAAAACCCGCGAATCCCCATTACTTCCCACTGATAAGATCTAAATTCACTTCGCCCTCCGAGTATTTCGTTCCAATCTTTGCAAAAACCACCGAAATGTTTTCCATCGCAAGAAAGCTTCCCACTTGTAACCCCGCCAACCCCAGGGCCTTGCGTCTTGGTGGTTTGCTTTTCAGAAGTCATCAGCCACACCGCGACACCATCACTGATTGCTATCTGCCAACCAAACACACAGCTACACCGCGCTCATTCTGTTGGCTTTAACCTCTATCCGGTCTTGCAATACCCTACCGAAAAGCATCATCATCATCATCAACATCAGCGTCGTTGTCTTTCCACTGCTAGCTTTTCCACCGTCGCACGGAAATGCGAAGGAAAGTAGCTCGAGCAACGGCTTCAAGCAAGGTTTTCAGCACATAATTTTCCGCTTCCTTTACACTTTTATCCAGCAGCAAGTGCGCCCTTTAGTGTGGTGTACTAGCAGCTCCAGGATGGAGTTTTGGGTTGAAAAAGGGGGGACGGAGCTTCCGATTTGATCGCACCGCAACAAAACCCCAGAAAAGCCTGCCGACCGTCCGTCCCGGGTGTGTGGAGTTGGTGGTGGTGGTGCGGTGGGTGTCAACATTTCGAACAAACTCGCCCTACTGCTGCTCAATACCCTCGGTTTTGTGTGTGTGTGTGTGTGTGTGAGAGCGGGGAAATGAAACGGAAACGGCACGAAAACGAATGCCCGCCTTAGCGTTTGTTTGAACTCGGTCGGAGGTAAAGTTAGGGCAAAAAATGGGAAAAAGCCCACCCAGAAGAACAGCGAAGAAGGCAGATGCAGGAGGTCTTCTTCAGTGATTCCCCGGTACATCCTGCCTCCCTTCCCCTTGTTCATCGGTGTCCTTCCGTTGTGGTCCTATCTTGATAAGGGAGAAAGGTTAGGTTTAGCGAAGGCAGTAACAACATCATAAAACCTATAATCGCTTCCATGGTAGGAAAAACGGATAGCCGCCGTTACCCATGGTTGTCCGCCGCGTCGCTCTGGACCCCCAGTGCAGCGTCTCTTTCCAGCGCATGCTTTCGCATTTTTCTATTCCGGGGAGTAATCGCCTTGCTTATCTGCTTCACACTCCCACTCGCTGTCCTCCCCGGTAGTGCCGCTTCGGAAATTCGACGTTTTCTGTGATTCGGATCCTAATTCCGGTTCACCAACTTCGGCATTCCTTCGCCATTGAACTCGCGCGCTACCAGCACCACCGTCCCAGCCCAGTGGAGATCGAAAGTCTTATCCAGTGCTTATGCTTTGTGGAAATGTCCTCCCTTCCACACCCCAAAAACAGTACCAGAGGAAGAGGGGGTAAAGTTAAACGTATCTCCGTTTTCTCCGCTGAAAGTTTTTACGTTTTTTTTTCTCGTTTCAATACCGACCATTTCGTACGGTTGCAGAGAAGGTTCACAAAAAGAAGAAAGGTTCAAAAAAGGAAAAAAAACGTTCCATTGGTAACCTCATCTTGGAAGGTATCGGTGGCAAAAAAAACGAGAGAGAGAGAGAGAGAGTTCCCAGAAAATTGTTACACCCATCCGAAGCGGGTCTAACGGTGGTGTGACCCCCACCCGGAGCCCGATTTTCAGGAATGAACCAAGAAGGAAGAAGGATACATTCTTTTTGCCTGCTGTAACCACCGCCCAAGGAAGGGGAAGTGCAAACAGGGGAAAGGGGAAACGTTATCTTTTATAACTCCTTTTGCCAACACGCCCGCTTCCGGGCTTCCTTCTCCCAACTGTGCTGGTCCTGCTGTTTCTCTCCCTTGTATGTTGGTGTGTGTGAGTTTTTACTTCCCTCCGTTCGGTGTCTATCCTTTTTTCTTCTTCTTCGACGTTATCTGAAACCTAAGCGACATATCGGCGATGGGCGGGCAGTAGTGTGGTGTGCCCGGGCCCAGGAGTCAGCATATTTTCATCGTTTTCAATTTGCTTCCCTTAGCCTGTGCAGCGGCGGGGGATGTATGGAGCTGGTGCAAGAGACGGGTAAGACCTGACACTACCAAGGCAACCCAGCATGGTTTTGGAGGGTTTGCTTACTTGTGAGTAAGGCTTTTTTTTCTTCTTTTTGTGTGTTTGTTTGTACCACCCCAAAGGAAATATTTTTAAGACGCCCTTTTTTGCTTTGTGCTGATAGGGGTAGTGGCCGGCGCAAGACATTTTTGTGCCCTTTGCTGCTGCGTGTTCCAATTCCAACGAAAAAGATTGCCGTTTTGCGGTGAGCGAGAGAGAGGGAGGGAAGCTTTAGCTCAGCAAAAAGGATTGTAAGTACCTTTGGTATTGTTGGGTCCCAACAAAAAAAGGCACTTCATTGGCAGTCGGAAGTATGTTGCAAAGTTTTGTAGCCCAACACCCGTCAACTGTGCCTGTTCTTTGTGAATGAAATTGATAGGACTTGCGTATGTAGTTGGAAAGTTTGCAGAACTACAAGTGTTCATGGATAATCATTTCCGCTGCAGATAGAAACCACCACCAACGGGATCGAACTGGGCTTTGCAGAGGCTGCAGAATTGTTGATTTGCAATCGATGCAATATAAATTTTGAAGGGTGTTTCATCCCTCCTGCTGTGTGCTGGCTACCCTGGTCCATCTTCGGGATGGAAAATTCAAAAGCCTTCAGGTCCACCACCAACCACGGTTGTGCAGTATCTAATGGTAACACGTACGCGCGAATGTCGCTACGGAGGAGGATATGGTAATACACTTTCACAGCCCGTCTGTCAATCGATCCTGCGATGAAATTAAGCCCACCCAGAGCCAATTAAAACTGTACACTCACATACAGACACACATCCCACCGTCTGCCCGGGCAACGTCGACGATGCGGAAGACCAACCTCTACTGCACAGAACCACCATTGCTCCAGAAAATGCCTAAAACATGAAGTTTACGTACGCTGTACCGAACCGCTGTGCGTATTGATGGTGGATCGGGAATGTTTGGTTGGTTAACTTCATTCGACCGTTCCGGTGCCATTTGTTCCGTTTCGAAATTTGCTATTGCATCGGGGGTGACACGTTCTCAAACTCGGCTCGGCGAGATGATGCGTTCCTGTCCGTGGTGTATAGGCTCTGTAGCCAAAGGCTCGGCGCTGCTCCATTCGATGGACGCATCCTTCGTGCGGCTGCTGGAGAGTATGATTGCGTACGTCCACCTGCAGTAATCGATTATCGAACAGAATTGACTGTTGGTGGGTCGTGGGCCTCGGTGTGTGTGTGTGTGTGTCTCGGTAGACAGCTCGGTGCGACGTACCACTGTCCTAGGGTTGATGGACAACATCCCTTGTGTATGTGTTGCATCGTATTTGGTTGGAGAGTACATCTCGATCACAGACATGCCTCGCCATGCGCTCAAACGCTTCTGGTTTGCTCTCGTTTTTCAATGTTCCCCGGACGCGAGTCGCAATATCAAGGTTCTCATGCATTGCCCCACCCCCCGAGCACACAACGCGTGGTAATACACTTTGATTGAAGTTCAACATGCGCCGCAGCCGCCAAAACCTCTGGACAAGGGAGAGGGGAGTGTGATAGATGCTTGTAATGCAAGTGAATCCCTCCGAAATGCATCCTTTCCACAATTTCGGATGCAACGCCAGTGTTCTCTGATGATTCCGAGTTCTTTTATACGCCGGTAGTGTGCCGGTCCCCGGTCCTGGAACTCGATTTCCATTAGATGTGGAGTGGCGATAGACGCACTCTGTTCTACGCATCGGCCCGACCATGTACGCAAATGCATTTATTTAGAGAGTGTCATTCATTGTTGGAGCCTTCTGATGCAATCAACCAGTGGCAGATGTAAAAAGACAGACGAAAAGGAAACCAAAAATGAGAATTAAAATCTTTGTTGAGATATTTCGGAATTCGCAACTGCTACTAGTCGTTCTGCAACATAACTCGCTCGCTCCATCGATCGGTTAAAATAAGTTACAAATGAACATCTATGATCTAATTATTTGCATTTGCATGGCTAACCCATCACATTTTTTTAATAGCATTGAACGCGAGCCGGCCTTACACATCTTCGCACACCAAGGAAAGGGTTCCCCTGCCGGATGACGATTACTGGAGAAATTTCGTTTCAAAGGTCTATCATTTTTGGATTCATCTTCATCAGGGTAATGGTTCAACCATGGAATCAAGACCCTTCACCCTCGCTTCCATCCAATGGACATGTCCATCTTTCACCGTTGTTGTGGTGGTGGCGTGTAGCAACGCTGGCAATTGGATGTGAAGCGGTCATAATATCTATGTAAAAGGATACACAGCAACCCGAGGATGCCCTTTCCACTCGTTGAAATATTTATTAGCATTAGAAGGTTTGGGGAAAAAGAGAGAAAGAAAGGGAGCGAAGAGAGGAAGAGAGGAAGAGAGAGTTAGTATCTGATGCACAAGAGGACAAGACTTGCCAAGCTGTGGCGCATCCGACCACGGTGCAGCTGCATAGTGAAAAGATTGCCAAAGCTTCGACGGAGCGGTAATAGAACAAGATATGCAGACTCCATCGCCATGCTGATGGCAGAGAGGAAAGCTTCACCGTGGCACTTCCTACTTGTCTCCTTCCACTTCCAGCAGGAGGGATAGAGAGTGTTGAGAGGTAAAAGGGTATGGCAGCGTTGCTTGTGTGTAATTTAGCGCCAGGATGCATCAACGATTTCAGCCAAGAGCACTCGGGAATAGCGTTGTGGACAGTGAAAGGATTCGATTTGTTGGGATGTGTACCCCATCGATGATACCACAGCTGGGAGGAAGGCACCCGTTCGCTCGGCTGTACGGTTTTGCTTGCGGTTTCGTGACCGCATGGAGTATCTGTGTGTGAGTGTGTGGAACCGGGCTGAAAGAATCGATTTGATGCGGATGCTCGAGTTGAGCAAGAGAGAAAGAGCCATAGATGGAGGGAGCTACGCTGCAAGCAAATGCAATCAATGATGCATCACAACGCTTACCAGTGCTTCAGGACGCGAAATCGATTCTGCCACTTGACTTCGCATCCCATTTTACGCACCATGTTCTCGTGTGCAGTGCCTGTGCTCCTCTTTCGGATTCCTGCTCGGTTTGGTGCCACTTGCTTATGTACATGTTGGACACCCATTGTTATCCTTGCGTATGTGTGTGTGTGTGTGTCCCGAGGGAGTGGTAAAGGCGAGTGAAAGATGTGGAGCACAATAGAGCCGATAGGAAGACGGTGGAACGGGTTGTGTGTGGCATAGCGCAGGCAGAAAGGCTGGTAAAAGTTCTCCCATCGAGCTACGCCGTCATCGTCATTTCCAATCGTACGTGTACGTCTCGAGCGCAACATGTACGACGATCCAAACGGCACAAGGGTTTTGTGAAAGCATGTCGCGCTGGGTTCTCTGGTAACACAATCGATCGATAAACATACGTTCAGCAGGATCAGCCGAGGATCTGAGCAGGAGTCGATTTAACAAGGCACTTAATTCGTGTGGTTGGAATTAATATTAGCACACTGCAGGAGCATTGCGGGCTATACTAAGAGGATGACTCTTTGAGATTATGGTTTTATATTTAATGTTGAATTGTGTATCGTACGCTCATTTCTCATTGCAATTATTACACTCATTGTGGCATTTTATATTTCTTGACGTCATTTTCAAATGGTATTTGTTTCATATTTTACCCATAATGTAAGCACTTTGTCGTGTATGCCATATTTATCGGTGTTAAAAAAACAAATTAACACGAAACATTATGCGTCGTGGGGTAACAATTCGCTTGTAAAAATAAATAAAACATCGAAACGAAATTACACTCTATCTGCCTTTTGTAAAAGTGTCCAAACCCTTTTCCCATTCAACTGCTCGCTGGACAATCAAAGGTAAATAAATTCACCCCATAAATGAGACACGTATCCATGCCACAAAATCGGTTTCCACAGCTTCATCTCTACCCTTTTTCAGCATTCCATCAAAATGCTATCAAGGAGGATGCGGGGTGGGGGGGGGCCCGTCTGATTCAATTATCTAAAGTGCGATCCAACCCGATACATTCAGCAGAGCCGGAGCAACATTGAAGGGATTCAATTGAGAGCCGGGCAATTTCTGTCTCGAAGCGAAACGAAACGTCGTCAATACTACGGACACGACGAGCGCAACTTCACAACAAGTTTAGGATTTAATCCTCTTTGCTCCGGAACCGAAATTGGGTCTCTTCGCTTTCGATCGGTCCATTATCGGTCCTTCGCTCGAGGGCTGCTGCTCGTCGTTCGTGTGCGAGCGAGCTTGCGAGGATGCAAGATAACGGTGGATAAACGTCTTTCTGATGAAGCAAGCTGTTTCTATTAGTGTTTTGCCCGTGCTGCGCTTTGCGCCACATTCTCCATCTGCGTCCACCGGCGTCGCTCGCAGCACAGGCTCAGCGATAATGGAGCTGGGGTGGTTTCTTGGCGAAATCATTGACCCACTAGAGAAGCTGGTCGGAGGAGGAAGCACATCACATTCCCTCGGAGCGTTTTGGTGTTTGGGCACGAAGTGGTAGCGTCGCTATCGTTTCCGCTTTCGCACCCGATCGTATCTGAAACACCACTTTGGGGCAATTATTTGCACACATCCTACCCATTTCGCAGCGCGACAATGGTTTCCGTTTCAATCGCTATCTAGCTTTCGTAGCAAATTGTCAAGCAGAGCTTGTGTTGGATATAAACGAAAATGACCGTCGTGAGCGGTTGATGTTTTTTATGTTGGTTTGAGTGTAGTTTATTGATTAAGCGATTGATTGTCGTATGCCCAATCAAATTGAATAAGGTCTAAATGATTCAATAATAACTGTTTCATAGTAAATATACATCGTTCACGGATATATTTGCTAACTAAAGATAGCTTAAAGCAATTTCATAGAATCTTTTTAAATAAAAATATCTAATAAATTTACTTAATAAATGTAGGATTTATTTTCCTACGGAGTTCAATATCTCTTCTCTAATAACGGAAAACAAAACCAAAAAAACATACGAAGAATTGTCCTACATCGTAAGCTTGGCTTAGCTTTGTTTAAACAAATGTGTTCTTTTGGCCTAGCACGACTGACATAGAACTCGTGGCAATGGCACCGAAGCAAACCCGAAACATCAAAAAGTGGTTTTGAATGAAGGGACAGCGCCCGCGACTAAGCAAGTGTTGACCTGGTCGCTTATATGCGACTGTGAAACACTGCACTCTGTTGAACATGCAGGTCATATATGGATGCTGATGTTACGGAACACCGTACTGCCAGCGAACCTCTAATCCTGCTGTCTGTTTGACACATTGCTCTTCGTGTGTTTTTACTACTTCTCGTTTCTGCAAAAAAGTTTAGCTCAGTACGTTTGTGCACCTACTCCACATGGAGCACTGCTTTTGCGAGTGGCATGATGAGGCAGTCAACGTACAACAAAAATGTACATTTTTTTTATATCGATGGACGCATGGACGGGTTGCTTTCCCGGATGACGGATGGTTTCCTTGCTTTATGCTTTCCTTTTTCGGGTTATGGCGGTGGACACATTGAGAATCTTAGAATGAATGCACTTCGGTGAAACATGAACTTTAATTTTAGTATTTGAATTTCGTATTCATGCAACAACATACTTTAACTGAAAAAAATATGCACAAAATAACATACGTTAATATGCACGAAAAAAAAATCAAGCGACAGACAGTGTGATGGAGACGCCTAGTGATTTTTAGTAAGTTAGAATAGCAATGGGATATTTCGCGAGAGGAACACAGATCATTGCATAAAATGTTGTGCAATTTTTAATGTTTGTTTCTCTCACTTACTAAAATGTTAACATTCAGAACACTTGTCATACAAGTCAGCAACTATCAATCAGCAGTGCATGCAAGCGCGGTGTAACAGAAATTTATGTGAATCTGAAATACAATAGCAACGTTTATATGTATTTTTCATGTTCAAATCACGATGTGTGCTCTCCTATGAACCATTTATCATCGCTGCTAGCTGACCTTTTTTGTCTTTGCGTTAGTGAGCGGTGTCCAAATTTTGCGTAGAGGTTCCATCGGTCAGTTCCGTTGAACAAAAGACGAATGGAAAGAACAATCCATCAATGTACGATGGGCTTTCCGGGAACAAGATGCATTGCCCATTTGCAAGTTGAGTTTTTCAACGTGAAGGTCGATACATGAAGCTCCTGGCTCAAAAGTACTTTTCCAGTTTAAAGTTGCTATGTGTTTTTGAACTGATTTTGTAAGGCTTCGAGAGCAATTGATTGTGACGTTTGGTGTGAGAAGTTCGTCCAACAATCTATCTTAATTAGACTTGGTTTAGTTGGAACCAATCATCAGTTTTATGTGTGGCAAAACAAAGGAAAACAGAGCAATTCTTACGAGTAATTTATTACAGCCTTTCAGTGAATGATATCAACATATCTTTCAAGTTCCTTCCGTTCCAAGTATCAGAATTTCAACTAGAATGTTAGTTAGCTAATTCGTTGATGTTTACCGATAGTGGTGGGCAAAGTGCAAGCCAAGAAGTCCGACCACACGAAAACATAAAGGACCAGTTTGTGCTGCTTGAACTGAGCGAAGAAGATTACCGTTTACGACAGACTGTGAAGAGAAACGTATACAAACACCATCATGCTTGCACAGGCGGGTGGCATCAAACGAAAATCCCCACCGAGGGAAAACCAGTGGTCAGTTGCCAGCAGAGCTGAACGTCCTGCTCAAACATTGTGAGCTTTTATTCTGCTCACCATTGCCGAGCATTACGGACATCATCCGGCACAGGGCAGCTGTATAGAAACCCTTGAACGTTCTTGTGGCTCCCCGGGTTCGAAACAAAGTAACTTAATCTGCTAACCAATTTCAAAGTCACTTATTATATTAGCATCTTTATCTCGATACGAAAGAGCAGCTACCACCACCAGCCGGCGAGGGGAGGGCAAGGTTAAGGAAAGTTCCCCGGGATAAGAAGTGATGATGGTCAGTTCCTCCTGGTTCCGAACTGCTTCCAAGAAAACAGGGAGAGGATTGGTCAGCTCGACTTTCACCGCAACGCTTTTCTCGGCATTACGTGCCTGGTGTGCTGCTTGGTTGAGGTGCTAAAGATTTACAAACACCAGCAGCACCCGAACCACCCACTCGACGGAGGGATAACGTATGTTGCTTCATTGCGTCCGGTTAGTTCTCGACCAGACGGCTTGAACGGATACAACGTACGGTGAGAGGTATGCAGTGGAAGGAAACAAAAGTTTTCCATCACCTCTCTCCCTTCTCATAGTGTTTCTCTTCTCATAAAAACCACACCCACACACACACACTGAGAACATTGCCGGTTGTTAACATGTTTCTCTATTTGCCCTGCTGCTCCCGGTGGCGTGGGCGACGCACGGACGGACGACACAGTATGGCAGAGAGGCAGTGTGGGCATCATTGAAAGCGTCCGGTGGCGCGGATGAGGCTTCCTCAAATAACGCTTTAACGTAATTTGTACCCTGAGAAAACCAATGAACACTATTCATCGTCTATTCATCGTCGACCGTTTGCTCGGACGTGTGAGAGCCCCTGGTGTGCCGGTTTGCCCGACGACGATGATGATGACGTACCGATGGCAAGTTTTAGCATCTTCGCGGTGGACCACCGTTTGGCTACTCTTCGACCAGGCTAGCCTGGGAGCTCGGACGACGAGCCACGATGATGGTGGAGACTAACACCGGAAAGTTAAGTCTGCTCTTGATGCTGAGGCTGAGGTTTTGATCGTTTGCTTTTTTGGGGAACTACGAGAGGAAGGGCCTCTTTGTCCCGACCGGGCCCGGTTCGTTGATGTGGTTTAGGAAGGAAGGTAAAAGCAAAGTATGCGGATAACTTACTTAAGTTATTCTTGATGCTCATGCCGGGGAAATATGTTGAGCGACACACAGTGGGTCCGGTGTTGTTTGGAAATGGATAAAACTCGAGAACTTGTCTTAAACCATCAATTAAATTCATAATTTAGACATTAGGAGAGAAAAAAGAGCTTTTAAAAATGATTGTTTTATCTGTTCGAGTATTGAGTAAGTATAGAGGATATGTACAGGCATTGTTTAGATTCCGATACTGTTCCGAAATCTATTGACTCAATGTTTCGTTTGCCATCACAACAACTTTCTTCCTGCGGTCCAGAGCAAACGAAAAGCAAATATATAAATAATTAAATACACAAGCGAAGTGCTTCCAATCCACCAACCCACTTCCTTTCAATGGCCACTTGCATCCGTTCGTCTTGGAAACAGGGGTCGGACTGTTAACAATTGAACTGATCCCTCAAACGGACACCCTCCGTCCCACCCGTTTCCCTTTATTCCCTCAAAATCACATGAAGCACTATTTCAATAGCTTTCCGAGGTCACGAACGGTGCAGATGACTGTAAACTACTTCCCGTACCGAGCACCAGCAAATCCACCATGCACCATGATGCTACGAACGAATCAACAGCCCAGCTAAGCCACCATGTACGGCTACTACTAGCACACGGTTCCGTTCCTTTGCCCTCTCCCCGTTCCGAGCATGCTCTAATCTGTCGGTCTAACCGCAACTACACTACCGGCAGCGGTTAAGGGGTTAATCGGAGAGGCGAGATGGAAAGTGAAGCACTGAGGAGCACCACCATCAACCCTGCGCACACTGACAGCAGAGTTTGTGCGCCTAGCCAGTGGGAGGAAGAAAACGATTACCAGATCGAATGAAAAGTTAGTTAAACATGTATGAATAACATATGAGTTGAAGCAGCGGCCGGAGAGGCGTGAGCAGCTGTGCGCACTGTCATCCCCACCGACGTGTGTGAGGGGGGCACTTTCCGAGAACGTAATGGAAAATGGAGGGAGAGAAGCAACCGCAACCGAGCCGAAGGACGGCTCCATCCGAGCTCTAGTTCATGCTTTGCCCTTCGGTAAACCGTGAACGACAAACGTACGATACAAACGGAGAGTGCGGATGCTTGAAGACGATTTGATGGACCTGACAGCAGGATGCAGAATTGCTAACCTCCCCCCAGCCGGCCCGTTCTCGGAAGCAAAAGGATCATCGTACGCGAAGCTGCAAAATGATACAAATGTGGTTCAATGCATATCTCCTCGACCCGAAGGTTTGGTACTTCGAGCCTTTTCACTCACAACACTGTCATACATACACACATATCCGCACATTCGATCATGCAGCACTGTCTGCGGTTTGCGGGACGTACAGCGTCAAGAGTGTATCCCTTCCGGCCCCCGGCGCTAAAGGGACACATTCTACGGTATGTCGTCGGTTGGTGGGTACGATGATGGAACGTTTCGCAGAAGTTTTGCTGGTGTGATACTTTGTGCTTTGTGTACGGGGTTTTCCCCCGGTAATAAACCCCCAGTCTGCTGGAAAGATGGAAAGGATTTTCTCTTCCTCCCAAGGCCGCCAAGAAGGATCTTTGAGCAAATTGAGCTTCAAAGGTTCACTTGAATGGTGATTAAAACATTTATTGATTAGCGCGCAGAGAGGTGGAACGGGTGCTTGAGTTGAGCTTCTTTTCTCTTGCTGCTTGCGCTGTGCTCCATGACGCAAGAGAAAGCTAAGAACGGGCACAAACAATGGATGCCAACTGTGTGTGCAATCACATACAGAGACAGAGAGCGAGAGAGAGAGAGAGAGAGTCCATTCTTCATATTTGTTAAGAGGTCACCTAGCATCTACACCAGCAGCAGCATCAAATCGGGAGCAAACTATATGTTATTGCCATCTCGAAACGACCAGTCCTACCTTAACTCCTCACCCGAGGAAGCGTGTGGAGGGTGGAGAGTTGGACGGCATGTTTTATGCTGTAGTTTAAACCCCCCCCCCCCCTCCGCAAGAGAGGAGTCCCTTTTTACCAAGCGTCGGTTGATTGGTTCCGGTGTGGTCTGGGTGGATTAGTTGGCTTGGGTTACGGAAAAAAACATTTTATTCCTCTAGCGGCGGGGCCACAGTTGCATACATTTCCCATTGGAGCGGCTCCATCACAGGGGTCCACTCCCGCTTGTCGGATGTTGGCTTCGAATCGGGGTTGAACGTTCGGTGTGCTCGCCGACCACTGGAAACCACAGGCAACCGGGGTCGGTTCAAGTGGTGTTTGGGTTTGAATGGGCTGGGAGAGGGCGCTGGAGTAGGGGGGAGTGGGGGATGTAGTAGAATATTCTGCAACATTAGGCTCACTCCAGGTCGAGCCGGGTGTGGTAGATGATGGCACGAATGAGGGATTGTTTTGATTCCGGTTGGACTGATATCCGGTGTACGCCATTTGATCACATACACACGCATTGGCTGGACAAGGATGGGGATGTGGAAAGAGTTTGCCGGGCTGTCTAATCTGTTTTGCGGTCGGTTGGGTTTGTACAGGTGCGTTGTGTGTGTGTGGGTGTGTTGCTGCTCGACGGCGTTGTGTGTTTGTTGCGGACAACAAATCTCTTTAATATTAATTTGAAATTGAAATAAATGTTTTATGGCAATCGTTACTAAGTGAGGGGGGGGGGGGGGGGGTGGAGATCGGTCCATTCCCTGTAGTGTTCCACTCCATTTCCCAATGGGAAATCCCAAACCAATGAGAAGGAGGAGATCCGTGAAACACAATTGTCCGTATTACAAAACCCTTTACCAGACTTCTGTTTCGTCCCAAATCACTGTGAATTGCTGTGTTATGCTTAGAATTTGTTTGTAAATATTTATTTGGATAATAAAGTAAAGCAACTGTATAAAATTAAATGAACTCAAGGGCCAATTTATTTTCCTTTTTTTCTCAAAGTAATATACTGAAGAAATAATCTAATTTCAACATTTTTCTAAGTGTTTTTTCGTAAATTTCTGGCTTATCGATTACGCCCACCCGTACCGCCCTCCTTGATGCGCACACCAAAACACCAAAGACTGAAAAATCTTCTCGATTTTTGAAGGAAGAACGCTGAAGTTTTCCCAATCTTTACGGCTCTTCACGCGTTGTAGTGGGCGTTTTCCCTAACAAAACACAAATTGTTTTCACATTTCGGGCTCTGCTCCGTATTCTATTCTAGCTAGCTAGCTGCATCCTTTTCTGCCTTGTGTTCTCCCTTTCCCTCAACTTCTTGCGGCGAAATCTGTCAAACGAAGAGCAGAAGAGTCGTGTTGTGAAAATAAAATTTGTTCCGTTGATTTATTCCTCCGTTTCGGTGGAAAGAAATCGATTGTATCGTGCTCTTATCGAGCTCTGTTGGGTGGGCGAGCGGTGTGTGTGGGTGTGGCGCCGAATGGTGAGGCAGCTGTGGAAATGGGTGTTTTATTTTCCTGTCCCACTCAATGTCGCTCAAGTGGAAAGTCGATTTCCCAATTCCCTTCATCGTCGTAACGAGCCATTGTTGACGGTTCGGTGTTTTTTGTGTGTGTGTGTCTGTTGGTGTTGGATAGAGTGTAGCTCTGGATAAGTTGTGTAGTTTTTTGCTTTTGCGGAATGTAAAGTTGCAGTAGAGTGGGAGAGCGGGCATAAGTCGCTTTTGATACCGCTCGGTGGTACAATTTATCTTTTTCAGTGTTTGCTTTTTTTACGTTCGACGATTCGAACGGAAGCTGTCAAGAAGGGATTGTGTCGATATTCATTGCAAGGGATCATCGATGTGAAGAGAGCGGGTATTGTGTTTTTGTGTGCGTTTCTGTGTGGGTATTGTCGATGCATTATTATGTGCTTCGTTTGATTGAAGTGTGTGAAAACAAAATAGTTGAGTGTTTAAGTGTTTTTTCTTTTGTAAATATAATTCAAACATAACTTGCTCTGTTCAATTCAGATTTTATTGGTCTGCACTCTGCAACAAACATCAATTTACTTTCAAGAGAATAAATCAGTTACTGTAAACAGTATGCCGCTTTACCATTTTATACCATGGAGCAGTAAATAAATATATCAACTGAACTAAAATTAAAACCGTACACATTTGAAATGACTATCGAACTCGAATTGTTTAACACTGACAGAGCTTCAGCATCGTTTACCTTCCACTATCGCACGCTCTGTTGACCTCTCCCTATTATGCTCTTCTTTTTTGTTGTTGCAGTGATCCTCCACCCTTCAATCCATTTGGTGCTGTTTCCGATTGAATTTGTAAAGCAGAGAGACACACACACACACACACCGTCATAAAAAGGACCGTATACCCAGCTTGTATGGCGTCTTCTCACATGATAAAACATTTATGTTGCATCCTTTACGGCGAAAAGTGACGTGAACCCCCGGAGGATGGGTGTTGTTAGCGTCATGATTTTATCATCCCCCAAGCATCATCTGCTTTCGGTCTCTCGTTTTCACCGACCGTGTTTTTTCTTCTTCCTTTTTTCGGTGATGCTACACGCCATTCCCTCCTACAATCGACAGTCGGACTGATAAAAGAGGGAGCAGGAAGGAGCAAAAAAAGAGGAAGCAAACAAACTGAAAGAAACTGCTATCACTTCTTCTCCTCTAGCTTCTCTCTATCCCCTGTGTACCGGTCGGTGCCCTTTGATTTCGTTTCCGCCGGCGAACATCTTTTTGCAGCATCGGTGTGGGTTAAAGATGAGCCGGGAGGGAACGAGTGTACGGACCACTTTTAGGTGTATACACTTGCTCTCAGCGTCCTTGTGCCATCTGCCTTCTCTCTCTCGTTCTCCTTCCCTGTCGTTCTCTTGTGTGGCGGTGTGGGTCGTTTTTCTTTGCAATTGAACAACACTCGGACATCGGTGGAAGGAAAAACCTCTCGCTCAGGCAGATAATGTTGTATCGGAGAAGAGCAGTAGGGCAGCAGGGGCGTCGCTGAGGCGTCAGAGTATTTGCGTTGTCGAAAGCAATCATAGTCCATGGAGGCAATGGAATTTGGCGAGGCAAGTGGAAATGGTAGATAAATTCGATTCAATACTCGGTATGACCGCGAGGGCGAAAAAAATTGTAAGAGTAATGTTTCGCAATGATCACACACTTGCAGAATATTGATGCGCTGGTGCGGGAAATCATTACTCTCATCGATAAGAAGAACGTTGTGGGGGTGATGGGGGAGGGGATTAGGGGAATTGACTCAATAGGGCTGTTGAATTATGATGCGGACGTTTGTAAATGGTTCATAATATGATTTCAGTAATTGATGTTATAATATAAAGACTTGAATGTTTACAATGTATTTCCTTCTTCATATCCAATCAATCCAATATATCATATCCAATAATGTATTGATTTTTTAAATTTTCATTATTCTTTTAAATCAATAAATTATTGTAACACACGTTTCTGGCTACCATAATAGGATGATATTTAATTATACTTCTCCCAAGCAACAGCCGCCCGTTCGTTGTATCCATTTACTATAATCTTGCATTCGAAACGGAACTCTCGCGCAACTGATGCTAAAATTAGTCGATGACAAGACACGAATCGCTAACATCCCGTAGTGTGGTGTTGGTCTAAATGTTGTACGACACGAACGCTTGAATGCTTTTTTCTCTCTTTATTCTCTCAGCATTTAACTACACACAAAACAAGATTACGAACAAGAGCAAAGCAAACAATCTTGTGCCTCTTCGTGGCTGTGAATGTGTGCGAGGAAAGCCACCGTTTGCCTCGAGGCAAAACGAGGAGGAGGCGAATGAAACAGATCGGAGCAAACAAAACAAAAATAAAAAAATGCTGAAGAATTTAAGTCAAACCCTGATGGGCAGTAGCAAGGGGTCTGCTGGAAGGTTTTCCGTTTCAAAGTCCCGCTGACTGCTCTTTTTTCTGTTGACGGTATGTGAGTGTGTGTTTCTAAAAAAACGATCAGCTTAAGGACGCCGCTGATGACGATGATGTTGATGATGTCGGCTTCTAGCTGCGCTTCGAGAGAATTAGCGTTCGGTGCTGCCGTGCGCTGTACATCCTTCTTGGAAAAATGCAAAACAAATCAGTATGTTGGAACATGCAATCGAGCGAAAGGATAAAGCGGATAAGCTTGAACCCATCGGACGATGATGATGATGATGATGACGATGATGCTCCCCTCTGTCTCAATGTCCGTTGCATGCTGCCGCCGTTGATGTCGACGATAGTATCGTTGCTGTCTCAATAAAAATTGGTTTTCCTTATCGAAGCCCCCAAGGGAAGTAGCGCTCGTGTACCACCAACCCCAGTGGTGGTGTACGGAGAACGGAAGCGAAGTTCTGTTTATTTTCTACCCATTGCGCTTGCTGCTGTTGAGCGCGGGATTCCTAGGGTGGTGGCCTTCTCCCTTCACCTCGCTCGCTCACTTCCGCCGCCGCCTCCTCCTCCTCCTCTGCGCTGCTCGAAGCGTTCGATGGCGCACGATGAAGGAATCGATAAATAGAATACAGGACAAGTTCGGCTGCTACTCCCTTCCCTTCCCCTTTCCCGTGCTTCCTTGCCTCCAATGTCCAATTAGGACACCTCGAAATGTTGGTGGCGCGTGTGGGGGAGGGCAGGCTGGTGAGAGATGCTGAAGCAGCAAATGGAGACGCATGGTCTCCCATCTGTCGTCGGAAAGTGGTTGCTTGCTTTCTCGCTCGCTCGTGCCACCGTTTCCGTACCGTTTCTTTGTGGCCGTTTCGCAAACAGAGGGCAATCGGTATGTCGATTTGGGGTTTGATTCGATTCCTCTGAGGGAGGGGGGTGTGTGCAAAGGAGAGCGGTATCCCGCTGTGCGCAAGAAGAAGGGTCGATTTAGCCAACTTCGGGTGCTATTGAGCTGGCGGGTTTTTTTTCTTTGCCCGCAGTGGCACTTGGGGGAAGGAGAATGTAGCTTGTTTTTCCCTTCCTCCTGCTTAGCGGCCCCAAAACGAACGGCAGAAAGATGTGGAAAAACGGGAAACCTTCTTGTATTTACTTATTTTCCGTTGCTTTCACTCCGCTTGATTGTTCTCGCCTGTCGCGTATCGATCCCGATTCTCGTCGCCCCGTTCCAGAAACGTGTTTATGTTACTCTCCATTTCATTTCCTCGACATAAGAGTACGACAGAGAGAGAGAGAAAGTGGAAGGAGTGTGGCGATGCTCTGAATGTATTTATTTATATTGATGGTATCGCTTGCGGGCAGATTCGTCGGCAAGGCAAGGCGCCCACAGGCCAGGCGGCGCGGCACGTATTGTCAGTTGTTGGTGGATTTCAATATATTTCCGGGTGTTGTTTTTGCAATGGTTTTGCTATTTTTCCGATTCTCTACTGTTTAACGTGCCCCTCCCAGCCCCGTAAACGTGGCCCCGTAGATATGCCCTAAACCTATATCAATGCCAATGCGAGAAACGTAGCACGAACATCGCAAGAGGTGCTTTCCATGCATAGAAATGTTGTTTTTCCTTCTCCAGCGATTTTCATGTATTGACATTTCCACTCTCGCAGGACGAGAAAAACCCCCCCCCCCCCCCTGATCAAAGGGTTTCCATGTGTGCGTGTGTGAGTGTCTGAAGTGGGATATGTTGATGGTACATTGCTTTTATAATCCATTTCTAGGACGGGTTTTCCCTTTTTTACCCTTCCGCACCTCCGTAAGGTCGTAGAGGTTCGTCTCCCTCCTTCAACTCGACCGAGAAGTAAAGCTGTTGTTATACGCCCCATGTTCTCCAATCTAGGTTCTCGTAAGTAGTGGCGTCCGCATCCCCCTATTATGCGCCCACAGCAAGAGGAGATTGTCGTTTTGCACTGGGCAAAAAAGATTGAGCAAAACGTAAACCACCCAGTGGGTGGGGGAAGGCAAACGAGAAGGAATGCAACACTGCTTTTAAAGAGGGGCGGAAAACGGTGTGGTGCCAGGAGGAGGAAGAAACGGGGCGATGGAATCGGAAACGACAGGCAGAAATAAACAACAATATATTTCGAATAAAGAAATGAAATATAAATTGTACACATAATCAAGAACCGTTCCGTTTCGCTGCATGCTTTCTTCGGGCTCGGTCGGTGGCGCGCGGGTCGACGATGACGGGGAACAAAAGGATAAAGGGCATGATGTTTGGGGAATGGGCGGTGTAAAGGGAACGGTGGGTGAGCAAGAAAAAGAAAACAATCTAGCCTTGCAGTATGTAGAAATTGGGTGGGTTTGAGTCGTGAGGGGGAGAAGTAGAGGGTAGGGCTGTTGTGCCGGGTGTGAAGTGGAAGAAAGCACCATTCCCCTGGTGCACCTTGCTCCTTGGCCTGGCGTGTGCTAAAAGATGCAGAAATGATGTGAAAGAGTCTGAAAGGATGAAGGAGTGGGAGGGGAGATGTAGGGACAAGGAGAGGACGAGAGACGAGCGAGTGAGACATAAAGAGCTTAGGATTGTTTGGGAAAAGTTGTCGTCGGGAAATTGTTCCCTCCGCTCGTACTAGTTTCATGTTCACTGTTGTTTTTCTCTCTTTCTCTCTCTCTCTCTCTCTCTCTCTCTCTCTCTCTCTCTCTCTTTCTCCTCTCCTTCCCCTTGCTCTCGTTTTTCCTTTGTTTTTCTCCCCAGTGCTTTGGCCTTGCGTTCTTCCTTTGCGAAACGTGATGATGGTCTGTGTGCGGAAATTGCCCACCTCCGGCTTCCGGAAGGAGGGGAGTTTTCCCTTTTCCGCTTTGGCCAGATTATGGAACAACGTATTCCGCTTCTGTGTTATTTCCTCCCCTCCCTCTACCGTTCCAACCTTTCAAATTATGTTTGTGCACTCTTGCAAAGTTTCTTGCACTGCTGGTTTGTTTTTTTTGTTTCTGCTGTTGTTTTGTGTCGAATGTCTGTGTGTGTATTTTTGTAAAGCATTTTGACTGTCTCGTTTTTCGGGTCGCTTCCTCACACCAAAACCACTTATGTTGCTTTTTCTGGAAAATCTCATTCCACTCGCTCGACGAACTGGGGAGTTGGGGGTGTCATTCCCTGCGCCCTCCAGATAATGTTATGAGAACTGTGATACGTTTTCTTGTGTTTTAAGTTTTCTCTCTTTTTTTACTTTTAAGCAGTGCTTTCCTTTCCTTTTGTTGAAACATTTCATTCTTGCCGTTTGTAAAAGGGAAAATACTTTGAATGGGAAGGGAAAGCAGAGAACAAACTTATGTTCTTTTTTCTTATGTTGAGAGAGTATGTGTGTGTGTGTGAAGCAAGCAAGAAGGGCATTGTGGAGGTGTCGTTGCCACATGAGGGTTGGTTTTGAGAAAATAAAAATGTGGAACGTTTCTTGCTTTCGCCTTCGTTTTTACCAACTTCTTTGTGTGGATACTGCGAACAAAGTATTATTTAATGACATAATATTAGCTTTAAGCAAATTTACAGTTCATATTTTTGCACCGAAAAGAAACTGATTCTAAACATACAAATGTGCAATGTGCAAAAGATAACGGACGACACGTCTGCATAAAAGCTATCTGATTCCGTTTCCAAGTTCAACACTAAATCGAATCAAATTAGCATCAATCAAAAGACAGTTGATCAAACTGCCGAATTATCAAAACTCATTAAATTATAACACGATGCGAAATGGGCAGAACACGATGCGCAGCGGGAAGCGACTAAAATCGGGGTCGGAGTATGGCTGAATTTAATAACCGTTCTATTGCAATCATTTGCCCCTAGCCGAAGCTGCCCCGTGCTCCTGTGCTTTCCTCGTTGCGCTCCTTCCAGGTGCCGCACACGTGCGCGCTTCTCCCCTCCCCCCTCGGATTTCGCTGCTAGTAAATCTTCTCCATAATCAACAAACGAGTCTGGTCGCTCGAGGCGCCTGACGATGCCAAAGTTTTTCCCCCAGCCCCGCGGGAGAGGTTTGGTTTGAGAACAAATTTTCGCCTCTATGCTCTCTCCCTCTCCCTCTCTGTCTCACTCTACGACGCTGCATGGATGGTTTCACTCCGCCAACGGGTGGTTGGGTGGTGTTTGAGTTTTCTCATTGTGGAAAGCATTTTTGGTGCGCGCTGTTTGGTGGGGTGGGTGGCACCATGGTAACACACCAATTAAGCGATGTTGTGATGTTGTCGCCAAGCGTCGCTTCGTATCGCTTTTTCGATTTGTCGTTTATCTGTGTGTGTTTGTGTGTATGTGGGACCAATTTCCTTTCTTTCGATTGACTTGTTTGTTTGAGATTGTTAAAATAGAGAAGCATTCGCCGGAATTCAATTGGGGTATGGGACGTTGGGTGTAATTGATTTTTATTTATTTATTTATTTAATCATTTACATATTTATTTATTTATTTATTTATTTATTTATTTATTTTCTTATTTATTTATGCATTTACTTGCTGAGAGATATATTGTTGTATAGCCGTCACAAGATACCGTTATCTTTGTACGTTTCGGTCAATGGTTTGTGCAATTCAATTATGTACAAATAACCATACTTCTTTTACAAACTAATTATTGATGTAGACTGGTGTGTTATCCTTAAAAACAACGCAAAATGCTGATACAAAAGTTCAAATACATTTTGCTCGTCTGATCACAAGAAAAAACCCGAAATACAATAACGAAAGCGACACCCGCAACCTCACGCTTCTAATTGGCAACATTGATACAACATTGCTTTTGAACCGGCTGTCTCTTGCATCGTGGTCGTGGTGAAAATATGCCCCGAAGGAAGGGAATAAAAACAGAAGCAACAGCAAAAAACAAAACCCCAAATCCATAAACGAGAACCACCACCACCGCCACGACCGACTGTGGCAGCAACATAGACTCTATTATTTTATTACCGGTTTATTGCCTCAAGTGATGCTGGCGAGTTGGTTTCATCTCTCGCACCGATAGGAATCCCCCAAAGAGTCGGCTGTACGCGACGGCGATGTTGTGACTCTACTCCTGCCACTCACTGCCCTCCCCTCCAGCAGTATCGAGTGGGTGGGAGGGCGTACGTACGGATTCAGGTTTTTAAGGATAAGCTTTTCAGCCTTTTGTCTGCCAACACCACCCCACGACACAGCGCGAAAGGGCGAAAGAAAAGTAGAGTCGAGAGCACGGTCTAGGTCGTTTGCCCTCTTCTTTTCAATTTCGCCTCCTACAACCGCTTCTGTGCAGTTGAATCGAGCAAGAAGAGCGAGCACTCGGGAAAAGAATATCGGGAGAGTGACAGAAGAAGAAGAAGAAAAAAACATCAACCGGCAAGCATCGACAACAATCAAGCGAACTTTACTGCTGATGATGAAAGGAAAATTGGTTTTGGGTGGTGGACTCTCCTTTCTTCTCTACTCGGTGTCGGTCGGTGGTGATGGTAAACACGTCGCATCCGGTCGGAAAACGGATGTTGAATGGGTGTAGGGGTAAAAGTGCCACAAATCGTACGGTGGCAAAACACACTCGCTCGACGATGCTGCTTTTCCTGCTGTCACGGTCGGGAAGAATCGTGTCTTGGAACGGAATAATGAAGAAGGAGTAGTAGAGGTGCGCACACCGAAGGGAAGGATAATATGTTTGGAATCTTTATCGAGGGCAATGAAGAGAGAAAGAAAGAGAAGGAATTATTGTGATGTCAATTCAGAGTGTTAGAAGTTTAGTTTATTGCTTCTTGTATTTTATGGATTATGGGGAAGGTGTAGTCGTATTGTACAAGAGGTTGCTTTTGGTGTACGATTATTGATTATCCTTGAAGGGTAATTGATTAGTCAGAAATGTTTTTTTCTGAAAAAAACAACTTATTTTGGTTTTATAATCTTCATCTCTTAAATGTAACATACGGAATATTTTTTTTTAAATTGATTAAGAACTTCAACTCCTGTTTATCTGCCTGCGGGTGAATTTTACTTTTGAGTATACTTATCACATAACTGCTAATTAATTTTTTCCCTCGATTGTTGTTCAACTTGTGGTTTTATTAAACTATCGGTAGCACTTGAGACGCAAGCTGTACTACTATTTCACAGAAAAGTTTCCAGTTTCTTTTCCTTTTAACCTGTATAGAACATGGTTTGCAGTTTGAACTGTTTGCTAAATTATATTTGAACTTCAACTGCTGAGTGTGAAATGTTTAAAAACATATTGAAAAGTATACAGATGTCGTGTGGTATGAATAATCAATTTAATGTACTTTAAATTTCCCTTGAATATAATGCGCTTAATTTGTTTTGAGTTTCTCAATATACTACCCTTTGGTTGCGCATTCCGGAGGCCTTCACTCCTGCACTTGCAAACAGACGACGTACGATTATCGTTCTTGACATACTAACCTGCGGCGAAAGAACGTAATAGCCCTGCAGGCACGCGTGTGTTGAGTAAATGAGTGGTAAATGAAACCGAACATCACCAGCACCGTGTACCGTCCATTCATTGAAACTACGCAAAACCCCGATGTAAGTCCTCATGTTCCCTGTCATGTGATATGTTGTGTGCTGTTCGAGCAGGTAAGCTCAGAAGAGTGCCGCCGCACCCGTCGCCGACCTTTCCGAGCGAGCACCGGGGGTGAAAGATGGAACACGTTTAGATGTAATAAATTCTAATTCCTCCATACCAACGCTGCTGGAAATGATGTGCTCCTCCCGGCGCCCGTCGTCGTCGGTCGTAGAATCCTCGGGGGAATAAGTGAACCGTAAAATAACAGGATCGTTCCACACGGTGTTGGCTGAAGCGAAGGGAGAGCAAAACCCCCTTTCAGTAGTCGGTTGGTGTCGAGTGTCTAACCACAAGTCCTACAATTGAGACAAGTGTGTACGTTTGTACACTCTAGGATGTGTATGTGTGTGTGTATGTGTTTATATGTCGGTGTTTGTGAAAGAGGATGGTTGAAGGATTCGAGGATAAACCCGAGTTTTGCGGTTTAGGGAGAAGGAGATTTTTGACTCTACCTACCGGCCCGTTTGTAGACCAGCACTCACCAGCACAAAAGAGGAAGAGTAATTTACATCCTGATGGGGTGTATCCTTCAGGTTCATTCTCTAGTGCAGATCCTCAAGAGAAAAGGGTTTCCTTTCCTCCTGCAACATAATGCTTGGAAAAATTTGCCCAGTAATTTCCATCATGGTCTTGTTGCCTTCTACGCCCTATTAAAATGTCCTTTAAGTTGGTACGCCTCTGCCAGGGAAAAAACAGTTCATCAGAAATCGACCCACTTCATATGTTTGGATGCACACCTTGACACTTCATCCTCTGTCTTATGCCTCGTTGCTTTTTGATAAGGATTAAATCTTTCTAATGTAAATTTATGATGTATGATGCATGTAGAAAACGCACGGACAGAGGGAAGAAATGATGCTTAAAGGAATGTTTTCTCTCCATCTCATCGTTGGTTGGTTTGCGTTTAAGCAGTGAAACGATTTTCTAAGCCGGTGTGTTCTCGGCTTGTGAGGTAAAATTAATTGGAAGCAACCATATTTATCGATATCCTACCGTTTCTAGCTACCGCTACTACACACATCTACTAGCATGTAACTACATTCAACGAGAACCGTTGAGAAATAGCTCAACCATTGAACGACAATTCGTCATTGAGCTGAAGCAGCAAGGCATGAATTCCACATAAGAAGGATTAGGGAAGGTTTTCTATCTTCCCGTACTTTAATCGGCCATGTACCCTCGATTGGAAAAGGAATCGACTTGTGGTTGATTCAATTAAACCAGTCCAGTAGCCTGTACTCCGTTTATTGTAATTAATTATGTTGGTATACTATGGGCCGTTGCTCGTCGTTGTGTAGGTCACAACGAAGAGTAATTTGATTCAAGCGACTGTTGCTATTCAACCGAGATGGTTCTCGTTCTCGTTCAGTAAAGTTTCTGGTTTGGAACATTCGTTGGTCTATTTGACAACGAAAGGACCTTCAATGTATCGTTCATCGAATAAATTGTGACACTCATATCTAGAATTCTTGGTATCCATGCCAAAAGAACTCAATTTGCTTTTAATATAAGAATGTCGTTGGGACAGTCGGGAACGACTCAATAACATGCCTGTCATGGGTTCAAGCCCAGAATGGACCGTTCCCCCGTAGCAAGGATTGACTATCCGGCTACGTGGCGATGAATTAAGTCTCGAAAGCCTGTATAGGCCGGCATGTCCGCGTAGGACGCTACGCCAAATAGAAGAAGATGAGCATGTCGTACTAACATAAAATAAGAAATAAACGTAACATATAAGTATTTGTTCAATTGAAATCTTTTTATTTTTAGTTATTTCCGTTCCAATTATTATACAAGACTTATTTGATGTAAAAGATTAACTTTTTATTGGGTATTAAATGTGTGGCTTAAGATGAACATTTTAGCATTGCATGATTATGATAACAAAAGATGATGTCACATGAATATTATGAGATGTTTATTTAAATATCTAATATTTCTATGCAACGTAGACAGAAATAAAGTTTTCTGTAATATTGCTCACTATTTTGTGTCTAACCTCCGGCACATCCAACGCTTCTTTGTATTTTACTACCGCAAACCAGCATCATATGAATTACATTTGGTTTGAAGTGTCCTATTCACGTTGGTTTTACTTCACACGTCGGTTTTGTGTTAGACGCTTCTCAACATGAATAAAACCCACTAGACGTTGGCATTTGTGAGAATCGTGTAATTACCATCACCAGCCCACTTGATACACGGTGCTTTGCATGTTTGAAACGTTTGCTGTGTTACCATTTCGTCGTCGTTCACAATAGAAAGCGTTGTGGCTCGTCTAAGGCACTTTTACATTGGCGCTTTTGCTGCAAGTGTGCAAGACCGTACACATGCCTATAACAAGCCTGTAAGCCGCGTTGGTGTTGGATTGGAGTGGAGACTTGAGAATAATTAAATTCGTCCTGGTCTGCCACCTCCAAATTAAGTGGCGGGCATGTCTTTTTGACGTATACAAAATGCGATGAAAGCAATTGCCAGCAATTTATTTTTAAATTAAAAAATAGGTAATTTATGTGAGCTTTTATGATGTAAGAATTTATTTTGATTTGTTTTACTTCTTTAAAAAGGAAAATCAGAAAAAAAATATAATTGTTAAGAGTAAACACCGTTCAGATCACTATTAAATTAAATATTTTTTGTTAAATAATGTAAATTGGAGTGGAGGCGTCCGCCATTAAGGCCGGGATAACGGACTGGCAGACGAAGGCGCGAGAACGTGAGCGGTTTCGGACACTCCTGAGGCAGGCCAAGACCGCAAAGCGGTTGTAGCGCCGGATAAGTAAGTAAGTAAGTAAGTAAGTAAGTAATGTAAATTAAACAAAGGCAACAAAAAAGGGCACTACAATTAATTAGTCTCATTTAACTGTAAATTTGTATGAAGATATTCATTTGTTGAACACAATCAAGTATATTTTTACGCTCCACAAATGAAGGGTAAATTCAGGCAACATTATGGCAGTTGAGCATCCGATGACGAGACCATCATGACGCTGGAATTATGTACACATCAACAGAGACCGCGTTAAAAAGGACATAATGCCTGGTAAAGTCCATTGTGCGGGAGTGAAATGGACCCAAGCAGAAATCATGAGGCTGTATGAGAATTTCGAATGAAACGATTAAAACACTCGCCGCAACAAAAGGCATAATATCCGGAGAAAGGATTGCGAATATCTGTTCCGCACAATAACAACAAAAGACAAAAGAAAGTAAAAAGAAAAAGGGAAATGTGTATGTACTAATACATTTAAAATGGACGAGAGATTCCTTTCGCTTCCATTGTCGCGTTTCGGCTTTACATTGTTTTTGGTAGTGTTTCTCGTCATTGTGTTTTGATAGTTTTTTTTTACATCCTTTTCCATCCTACCACCAGAGAGAGAGAGAGAGGGAGTTTGCTGCAGGAGGTTCCATGCATGATTGCATTTAGTTCGCTCATCCTCTCCAAAAGCTACTGCTGATTCTGCTGCTGCTACACTGCCTGGTCCATTTGGCAGTTGCACTCACTCCTCGGTGCCGCTGTGCCATTTCGAATGGTTTTGTAGTCGGGGGTTGTTTTTTTTTGGTTCATTTTGTTGCTTCGTACACAAGCGTTCATCTGCGGAGTTTTACCACGCCGGATTTTTGTTTTCCTGCTGTTCATTTTTGGCGAAACGTTTTTTGACGTTTTACCCGAGAGTCAGCAAAGCTGAACGATTCTTCCCCACCACCACTACGGTTGGTGGTGATGCTGCCCTTCCGCCCGCTCCCCGCTAGGGGTAATGTGAGTACCACCAGTGAAGGATCTGGTGTACGCTGGTGTGAAAGTGTTCCGACAGGGCGCACGAGTGTGTTCATGGGCTGTTTGGTTGTGTGTGGTGATGTAGGGCAGCAGGGGGGTATCATGTGGTAATAGAATTGGTAAGAGATTCTGTGTGGAAATGAGTGGAAAAAATAAAGGAAAATGATTCCAGTGCAGTGCAGTTGGGGCTTTTCTAGAGAGAGAGAGAGAGAGAGAGCGCGAAATTGATCAAGAAAAAACACATCCACCAGCCTATTTCGTTCCCGGCGCCCAGGGGTGGAAAGTGCGAGCGAAACAGTTTGCGTGAACTGTCGCTACCGTTGCGTTCGTCGGAAACAGATGGTGGAAAATTGAAACCCACAGCGAACGTGCGCGCGGTGTAATGCTTTTCCAACGCTGACGCTGTATGTGTGTGTGTAGGTATATGCTGACAGGGTCACGGCCGGGGTAGGAACGCCGAAACGAAAGCAAGCAGGAGCAAAATGGAAATAATGGAAAAGGAAAGCAATATTGTAAAAGCGACCCCATAAGTCACGAGGTCCCTCTACCCTAACGCCGGTGAAGGATGTGATAGAGACAAAGCGGATCAGAACGAGACACACACACACACAGCCCGTCATAAAAACCTGTGAGAATTGGATGCGAAAAAGAGCAAGCGATACACCCAGCCCCGAACGGATGAACAAACAAATAAAATAAGGAGAGGAGAGAGAAAGAGAGAAGCAAACAAACAAACAACAACAACAAAAAAGCTGCATGGAAATTATACATCGACAAGGACGACGAACGATGACGACGACGACGACGACGACGACGAGGACACACTTCAAGGGGGATTGATTTACAAAATTTCGGTTCACTGCTTCTGGGTGATTTTGCTTCATGGTTTTTTTTCTTCTTTTTTGCTGCTGCTGCTGTTGTCGGTGTGCGTGTGTGTTTGCTCGCTCGGTACACTTTGAGTGATGCGTGCCATCGCTTATGTGTGCGGAAATGGGCTAAAGCAGCAGCAAAAAAAGCCGTCGAACGGTATCACCAACGTCAAACGTGCAGAGGTGGAAAAGGGAACGCGGAAGGGCGGGGAGGGTTTTTTTTCTTCCTCGTTTCTGTGTTGCCATCCCTGGGCCGTAGAGCTAGCGAGACAAGCCATAAAAACGGAACAAGCTCGGTCACAGGAGCAACAAATTCCACAGGGGGTGAGAGTTTTTGTGTGACAAGCTTATCCTTTTTTTTCTTTCGTGTTTGTGTGTGTATGTATGTGTTGGTCCTCTTCTTCTGCGTTCGTTCTTTTGTGTGTCGGCAGTGTATATCCTTTGTTAGTGGGGGGGAGAGTGCGAGAAAAAAAGTCGGAACAACATCCTTTACACATAGCGGAAGGTGACGAGTGGTTATGTGCACGTACGCATGTGTGTGTGTGAGCATATGAGGCGGATTTTTTTTGCATCCTCAGGCCAAATGTGCAGAGAAAGAATGTGGTGTGGTCCGCTTTTTTGACGGATGATTTGTATACACTTCTCGGTGTACGGTACGGTGGCCGATTGAATGGATGTGCAGTGCCGTGTGTGGGATGTAAATAGCAGATTTGGGGTGGTAGAAGTGGCAGTAGCACAAAAAAATGGAAAAGAATAACAAAAAGTGTCAATAAGAGACACACATAATTGAAGATCTGTCTGTCACTGGTAGCCATTAGCATGCAAATTGGCTTAATTTGTTTTGTTTTCTGTTGTTGGTTTGTTTGTTTTCTCGAGGTTTCTTTAAATTCGTTCGGATTAACCGTCTTGCTCACCGCTAAACAATCAATGGTAAGCTCATTAATGTAAATTTTTTTTATTTATCTATGTCCTATTCAATGATCCTTACAAGAAGAATAAGCTAAGCTATGACGTCACATGTGAAACGGGGCTTCAAGTGTCCTAATACCTAGTGAAGGATCATCCGTCTATTAGCTTTCTTTTAATTAGCTCAACACTTACCAGAAACTGGCACGTAGGGGTTTCCGCTTTCTGACCTTTTCTCCCGTAACAAAGTCCTTTTCTCTCCTGTGCATGTCCCACACCACCCGGGTGGTTGGTTGCAGCAGCAGCAGCGGCTAATGAAATGAGCAGCTGGGTTTTGTGCGTAGTTTAGCATACAAGAGCAGTCCCTTTTCCCGTTTCTCCGTGATGCAGCTGCTGACGGAACCACTTGAACCTTGAACAAAGACTATAACATGCCCTTTGACTTGCCCACCCTTATCACCCTTATTCCTTTCTGTCTCATCGCAGTGGCGCAGCAATCACACAGAGCACTCCGAGAAAGAAGTACGTTTCATGTTGATTCAACTGATGCCGCATCGGCAACCAATCTCGTACAGACCCACGCTGGAAGGATAATTTTCAGACAGTGGGCAAACGTGTGGGGATGATGGGAGTGACGGTGAAGATGACACAACGGCATGGCAATGTCATTCCGTTTTCGCTGTATGTCACCCACACATCATTCGAACGGCGTTCGTACACTCACGAAAGTCATCACCGCCGCGAGTGTGGTTTTTGCCCGTTTCCCGCAATGTTTCCTTTTTCGGTGTTCACACTCTCACTAATAGGTGTGCCGCCTCACACCGTTTCGCGGCTGTGAATGAACACTTATGGGCTACAGAAGACAGATGCACATCTTTTGCGTGGAATTTAGCACTCCCTGTTCTGGTTGACTGCCTTTAGCTTGCCTAGAGATTAGGGGAAAACGCGATAAAGAATCGCGCGTTCTGTCGCTAGACTGCCTCCAGACAACGCAGGGATACACCACAGAGCGAACTCACCCATGCGACACTCACCGTTCACCGTGAGTGACTGGATCCTGCGAGCGCTGCGGATGAACTCGGCGCGTGCTGAGATCCTGCCGTTCGGATATGATGGCCGCATGGGTGGCCGTGATTCGTGGAACGTGTTCATTCGTGTGTTGAACGCCGTGGTGTACGGGAGGCTGCCGTTCTGCTGTGTGTGCGTGTGTTGTGGGCAACTTTTAACTCTCTGTTCGTCCATGAAGACGCGCGCGGTCGAATTCGATTGAAGAGTTGGTTCGGTTTGCGTGTTGTGTGGTTCGCCGAAAGGGCAGGAGGAGGTGCAATTTCTTTCTTAATTCTTGCAGTAATTGGTTTTGTTGTGTAAAGTGTTTATTTGTTTCAAAGTTAACCCATCGGACTGTGGTTTTGGTGTATTGTGGTTTTTGACAACAGTAACCATCGAAATAAGTGCTGTGTTAGGAAAACCTGAGCTAAAAGAGGGCTCAATTCCCTTGCTCTCATATACCTTAGCATGTCTTGAATTACAGTTTATCAAAGTGTAGCAAGAAAACAGTGTAGCAAAGAAAATGGTTCACGATGCAAGCAACTGTACCTCGTTCTCTTCTGATAAGAATGGAAACGAAATCATAATTCCCAGCAGCGTAGTACAATAAGCTTTGTGCAACTTTAACTAAAATATTCTGGCAATTCGTGATTCGGCTAGCCACAACATAATCGTGCATTCCGAAATGAAATGTCACTGCCGTTGTAGCTGCTAGCCCTCTGTGCCTCTGCCCCTGCCCCGTGGTTTATGCTGTGGCATCGTAAACGCAAACGTTTATGTCGATCCCACGGAAGGATAATGCTGAAGCGAGGCATATAAATAGCTGTGTGAGTGCGTGCGAACGAAACAGCAAACAAACGAATGAGACAGAGAGTTAGGGTGATAGAAAGAGAGTGAGCGAAAGAGAAAGGGCGAACCATAAATCGCTTTAAACGTCAACTTCCCTCAACGACGACGACCACGACGACATGCTAGCTTCTACTACGGTAGCACCAGCATAAAGTGATGTTGGCTTGTGTGTGCGTAGCGTAAAGAGAAATCCTTGAGCAAAAAAAGGATATGACAGAGTGGCAGTTAAAGCGAGAGAGAGAGAGAGAAAGAGAGAGAGGTGCAAAGTAAAAGTCACAAATAAAAAAGCGCACTGTTAAAGTGACCATCGGTGGGTAGTAGAGAGCAACGGGGCAAACATGTGACAGTGTGTAATCTCGTGGTTCATCGCTTCGCCATCCACCCACCCACTCGGTCGTCGTTTCCCGCGTGTGATTGAAGGCAGTGGATAATTTAATCATTTATTAAAGCATATTAAATAATCGCATTAAAAGCGACTCGTCATCATCATCATAATCATCACCATCGTCATGCTCGTGGTGTTGGTTGTGTGAGTGTGTGTAGCTGTGCTGTGTATGGAATGGTCGTTGATATGTTTTGTGTGGAGGGAAACGAGGGTCGTGTGTGCGCGAGGGTGTGTGCTTGAAGTTTAAATATGTAATACATTCGTACACACAGTGTGTGTCCTGTGACGTGAGCAACAGTCATCAAAAGTGAGAGTGAGAGTGTTTGTCATCATCATCGTCACGAGTGAAAATGAAGTCACTAAATGACGAGCCAAGCACAGAGGGCTGCGCGCATCGTCTCTCTTTCGTTTGCTCGCCTTTCGCTCGCACGACTACTCTGCTGTGCTCTGTGCTTCGAATCGAGAAGAGAGAAAAAAAAAAACACCGCCAACATGTTTGGAAAAATTCTTCGGCCCTCCCCAAAACAACCCTTGAGAGTAGGCCACAATGATGCGCTTGCTCCGTGTGCCTTGCCCGTGTCTCAGCCCGTATCAGTGTCTTATGTTGCATTGCACACGAACACACTGACAGCACGTCTGGGTGCTGTAAATTGGGTGCTTTCCTAGAAAATACCGGTATCCTTTTCGAGGGAACTTTCTCTCTTTCTCTCCCTTTCTCTCTCTTTCTCTCACTTAACTTAGCAAGACCACACACACACACGCACGCACGCTCACACATACCAGGGACGGTAGGGATTCGCGGACGTGTATCCTTTTTTGTAAGTGAAGCGTGAACTTTCCGTGCCTGTTCATCGACTACAGAGCGAATAACGCTCGTTTATCGTTTGCTGGTCATGGAAAAGGCGTCCTTTCTGACAGTGCTCGTTTGAGTGTATGTGTGCGGTCGTGGTTGTTTTCTGGCCGTGTGTGAGTTCAAATGATCACTTAATTGAGTGGCATAACGCCGAGTGTACGCGTGGGAGGGGATGATATGATGATGCTCATTTGACAGTATTTAATCAGTGAATGCAGCTGGTATTGTGAGTTTTTTCCTCTTCTTTTACGAGCGGTCCGTGTTAGTTCGACCGCAATGGTCGTCGATTTGTTTCACTCGTCCGTCGGTGTTTCATTCACAGCTCTCTCTCCCCATGAAGTTATTTAAAGCTTTTTGTAATCGTTTGACATTGATACCCTTTTTTACGTGGTTTCTTTTCTCTCTCTATCTACGCTTTGGGAGGCAGTTAATGAATAAAACATTATTATTGTTACGACGAAACAATAAAGCGCTCCTATGGAGGACTGGAATTAATCAAATTAATTATGTTTCACTCGGGCGACTGTGGGGGCGAATTGCACGAACGGAAGGGGAAGAACGTACGGTTTATAATGTTTGTGTTTATTGTGTTATAAGATAACGCATCAAGCGCGTTGTGCATATTTGTTGCAGCCTTTTTAATTGCTATTTATCGAAAAACGGGGATGTCATAGACTGTTAATTATCCCTGTTTTTTTTGTTTGCGTAATCTTGTAACTAATCAAACAATACAGTGGTCATATGATTGATTGATGAATTACTAACTATACCCTTTTTGGATCTCTTGTAGTGAAGTGTTAAAGTGTGTCTATAGCTTGAAATTAAAAATCGAAAAACATAATATAGATTTTCCTATACAAAAGTGCCAACAGTGTAAAAGTTCTACAAACGCGAGCGGTGTGCAAACGTTTCGGCCAAAAAAGGGCCTTAAGTGCTCTGTTGTAAGAGAAAAACTCGATTATTTACAGCAAACTTGTATTGTTTTGTGTGGTTACGGTAACCGTGTGCGCCCGAACGCGTACGGTTACTAGTTGACAAATTGGCTCCGGCCGGCTACCATCGGTTGCTTTCGCATCATCAATATCAACAGCGGTATCAACAAGAGCAGCAGCAGCAGCAGCAACAGCAGCACCAACAACAACAGCAGCAGCAGCAGCAACAGCAACTTGATAATATGACTGCCAATTTGAAGGTGCATTTAACTATAATTACGTTTAATTCGTGCGCATAAATAGTTAATTGAGGTCGGGTGGGAAAAGGATGGGCGGCATCTCGCTCGTGGGTGTTCGAATCGACCGCAAGTTGGACGTTTGCCACCAACGTTGGTTTGCGTTCAATCCACTTTGCCCCTGCGATGGTTGGTAGTTTGCAGCACCTACTAATGGTGGAGGAAGAAGGATCGGTTTCAACATTTTGGTTATTCACGTTGACCCTTAATTTGTCATTTGTCTTTGAATGTGTGGGTTGTTTTTTTTATTGGTGTGATAATCGCTGTAAGAGTTGCATAATTAACTAACAGAGAGAGAAAAAACGAATTTTACAACGTAATACTTTCATGCTCTTTATTTTATCTTTCCAGGGACCGCCTCCCCAGGGGCGCCAGTTCACGATAGCGGAAACGCTGGAACGGATTAAAGAAGAATTCAATTTCCTGCAGGCACAGTATCATTCGTAAGTATCGATTTGAAATTGGAAACAATCAAACTTTACAATCATTATATACTTATTGTATGTATTTCGTTTGAAAATTAATATATTTGCGTCTCTGAAACAACTATCATGAGCTGTTTTTTTATCTATGCGTTCCTCCATAATGCATCTCAAAATCAAGTTTTATTTCTGCTAAATGTCTAGTACTTTTATTATACTTGAATAGATGATATTGCGCGGTTATAACTATTCTTTAAAAAAAAGCAGTTTGTTTCTCCTCAAATACACATTGAGAAAGATTTTTCTATATTTTATGGAAAGGATATGGAAACTGGGAGTTTTTGAGTTTCCTTTTTTATTGCGTTTCTCTCATAAAATGTTTAACTCCATGTCAGAAGTAAATAAGATCATAAAATATCCTAGTACTTAAATTGTTCTATTGAAAATGTTATAAAACAAGTAAATTAGCTAGTTAATGTATAGATGTTTATAGAGTATGACTTATTTTCATTCCATGTCTACATTTGAATGCTTCACATGAGCGTAAACATATTTCACACTCAAATAACAGGGCTTATCAACATATTCGTATCAAAGTCACTGTTAATCCTTCCAAACGTAGGATTATTGTCTCCAACTTATACTGAACACCCAACCGCGGTTGTATTTTATCCAACAATCAATACCATAATACTGCACGGGTACGGCAAACGAATGGTTTTGGATCCAGTTTGTTGTCCGCTCACTTCGCTCGAGTACGAAATCAAATGATTAGCAGCTGATTATGATGTTAAATTCACAAACTGTGTACACATACACACACACACACACACACCTAGGAACACAAGCAGGATGGTGCAAAGCATGAACCCCCTCCCCTCGAGCGTATGTTCGCTGGTAAGCTGTTTCAGTTTCGCTGCACCCGGCTCTCAGGCTGATCAGAAGTTGATTACCTGGTGGATAACACGGTTCGTGTTCCCTTCCTTCCAAATCCAGAAGCTTCTTAGACCGTCCGGTTCGACTGGCACGAGCACGGGCGCACTGTCGTTAATCGGACCTCCGAGCCCTTTTCGCAGCCGGCTGCCGGGGCCAACCATGGGAATCGAACACCGCGTAATCATTAATTTAATTGTTATTATGCTCACGTGTGGCACACATTTACTCTTGTCATTAGTATTACCGCTAGCACACCACGCCACCGACTACTGGACGGCTTTACGGCTCATCACTATCCTTTTCCCCTTCCCCGACCCGTTGGTGGGTGGTGGAAATTTAGGAAGGATAGAAATTGAAATTGATAGCATCACAAACTACTACTACTGTGTGCTGGTGTTGCTTCGACTGCTGGGGGCGTGTGAGTTGTATGTCAGAAATTTGCCCCCGACACGACGGTTTACCTCACAATCAACGGATTATTCTCCCTGTCTGGCTCTCTGTCTCTATGCCCAACAGTGTCCATCCTCTGTCTCACTTCCGCCACATGGTGACGGCTGGTTCGCTGGAGGTATCAAATAACATTAGCTGGATTCAGCTTTTCAATGGTTCCCGCCGGCCGGTTGCGTGTGTTCCCGGATCGGATGCAAACTTGAAACCGTTGCCGGGAGTGTGTGTGTATGTGTTTGTATGGGGTGAAGAAGAGTGATTAAGGTGATATGGTGAATAAACATCCTTAATCGCATTGATTAGCTTGTTAATTATGAAGGAGCATTACCGCCGGCGCAATACGTCGTACAAACAATTCCATTGCATCGTGCTTCAGGGGGACAAAGTTAATTTAGATTTGTTTACATTGGCTGTGTTTATATTCCATTAGACTTTTTGAACACGTTCAATAACTTTTAAACGTGAGCAATTTTGTATCCCTAATTTATTGATTTTAGTATAAAAAGCTGCTTACGCTATAAGACGTTCCATGATGAAGAATGAAATATTTCTACAATTATTGTTCAATGAATGCGCCAGGAAGTGTTCTTTAGTACAGATATCGAAAGTGCTTCCTTATTCAGCCTTTGAAACGAATGAAAGAACAAAACACCGAAACAAAAAGAAAGGCAGGCAAGCATTTTTCCCTCCCTCTTAGTAGGGCACCGGAACCGGAAAACGTTTGATCGAAATTATGCACAAAACAAATTATTACGGCACATCGATGGAATGGATGGCGCCTTGGTTGCGCACCGAAGAAAGACGGAACGAATCGCTTCCGACGAGCCGCAGGCTGTAGTTGTGTGTGTGGTGGTTTAGTTTGCACCGCCGGGGCCTTAAAATGATGAATGGTTGTGGCGGTGGTAGAAGTCTGCGGGATAAGGGAGAAACAGTAATGTTTATAATGAGGTGGCAAACGAAGGGGGAAGAAAAACAAAAACCCGGCCAGCGCAGCAGCAACGTTTCAAGGACTGCCGGAATACCGAGAAAGGAAAAGAGGAAACACAAGGAAACTAGGGGATAGGTTGTAAGCTTGAATAATGGAATTAATAGGCAATGCAGCGGCACCCTCTCGCGTTTAGATTTGTCTGCACCCCGTACCGCAAGGGAGGATGCTTCTTCCTCGTACCCCCAGGTGAGGTGATTGTGTGCGATCGTGCGATGAGAGCAGGATGACGATGCAGCTGCCGCGTGTTATTGCTATGTAATCCTCTGGCGCGATGTTTTTTGCTGCCTTATGGCGTTTGTGGCCCTTTGGCTGCTGGCTGGCAGGCTGGTTGGTGAGGTCCATTGTGATTAGAAAAAAAGAAAAGAATTGTTTCACCTAGTTTGCGCCGGCTTTTATTGCCGTCCGTTCCCGTACGAGTGCGTGCCTAATGCAGCGCCTGGCGACAGATGGGATGCCATTTAAACTGTCTTTAAAAGCTGTGTCCTTATTAGAAAGCGGTTGTCCTTAAAAGCTGTCAATATTGTGGGTTGATTATTAGCACGGCGTTGAGAAAAACAAAATCGAATTCCACTCGTACAATAGCATACGGACACAAACGAAGCACACGGTAGCATTATGGCCGGAAGTGGTGCACGAACAAGGACGAATTAAATAACACCCTTAATCTCGTAATTGTTAAGCCATGATTGTTTTCGGCGTAGGGCCGAAAAGAACGTCCCGAATGGGGTGGTAGGGGGTGTCGGTAATTTCGTTACTTATCGTAGGTCCTGCCAACTCTCTACACGATCAAAATGAACTCTCCCCGTGCCCGTGGCGCGTTCGTTTATCCTAATTCGTTTTCGGCCAGCCCACCATAACAACGGATGGCGAGGAGTGTAACTTTTAGCGTGTTTGGCTTGCTGTCCTCTTTCCCTGGTCATTAGCTGTCTTTCTCTTTCTGCGTTTAAGGATTTCCATCCCATGCTTAACTCCCTTCACTGCGGAGGAGCTGGGGCGGTTCACCCGAAACCGTCTCAACAGCAACAACCACTGGCACAGTTCGGTTAGTTATTAATCTCGCTTCGCCCTTATTTGCACACGCGGGCCCGATTTTTCTATTTATATTTCAATTACACCCTTCAGGCTGCCACATTTCGACGCAGCACACGCCACACCCGTCCGTCCGTCCGTGCTGCGTGTTTGTTTCCCTCCTCAGCATTACAAACCAACACAGCGCGCGCACACAAACGGCTTTCCCATAATATCTCCTGCCGGGCGACCCGATATGTGTGTGACGCGACCCTATTCCATTTCCCGGCTTCCCCTGTTCGGGATGGTGTCATGCGGAGGGGGGGCGGTAAGTGTGTGTGTGTGCGGTGGGTTCGTTTCGTGACAACGGCGCTAAAATTGTTAACTTTTCTTTCACGTCGCTACCTTTCGTTCCGCCGTGTGTCCCGCCTTTCCACCATATCCCGGGTGCGCATTTTCCGGTCGGGGAAAGCGCTTTTATAGGATTTTGGCCTCTCCGCTCCTCCTCCTGCTGCCGCCCTGCCCTGTGATTCGCAAATACCGGTGTGTTTCGTCGTCGGGCCCCTACCCTTCCCATACCTAATTCTGCTCCTTTTCACCGTCATTATTGCTTCCCTTTCGTTGCCCGTTACCGTTTCCTGTGCCATCATTATGACCACTTTAGCGCGCCGGGCACTCGTTTGCCTCTCTTGCGTGTGTACGTGTGTGTGTGGATGGCAGAAGAGCTCACAACAAATACCCAACCCCGAGGCCAGCTGTCAGTTTTGTGTGTCAATGTGTGTGCGTGTGTGTGTGTGTAGCTTGTTTGGTTTCGGTACTTCTACGGATTTTTCCTTCACCAGTCGACCAACCAATCGACCCCTATTAATTCGCGTATGTGATTTCATCCCCCAGCGGTAACACACCGTGGTATCGTGTCCCTCGTCCCGTCGGAAAAGGGACTTTGATTCCTTCCTCCCCTCGTTTACAAGGGGGATTCGTGTATTTTTTTCGTCTTCTCTCCCTTCGTGTTAACGTGCTCCTGCGGGCTGTGCACATACACACAAAAAGTGTCGATTTGCTTTGTTCACAGTTTTCGATCCCCTGCTTCGCATTTCGGTTTTGGTGGTACGCGCACGTGAGAGGAAGGGCAGGGTAAGAGCACGCGTTTTGGCTGTGGATGGGTTTGCTTTTGTTGGGTCGAGGACAGCGGAACTGCTGCTGCTGCGTGCAGCCCCTGCGTCGGTTGAACGGGAATCAAATATTATTGTTATTATAGTCCTTCCTCCTGGCTCATCAATTTGCCCTCGTCCTTGTACACACGGTTCCTCCTCATTTCTGGTTCAGCGGTTTGGGGTTCGTTTAGTTGTTTTTTTTTTGTATTCTGCTGGCGCTTCCTATCGTTTTTTTTTGTGTTCACCATCGCCGCCATCTCTTGGAAGATTATTTGCGCAATGCTGCTCTGCCGCTGCCTGCGCTACTGGGACGTCATTAATATCTTGATTCACGATGACAACCTTCGGCCGAGGGGAACGATCGATTTGGTTCGATAAGAATCAGTAGGAGAACTGTAAGCTTTTTAGGTGAGATTGTGGTCACAGATAGGTATAGGTGGGTGATTGGATGAAAAAGTGTTTTTATATTGCATCAGATGCTTAATGCTGTTGAAGAATAAATTATGTACTCATTGGAACAACGAACTGACGAATAATGTAGAATTAAATTATTGGAAAGCAATCTTTCAAAGTGTGATGCAAACCAATTTAAATGCTTTATCAAAGTGTTTTACCCACACACTTGGTTTGTTTTTCTTTACTATTAAACTCTCTCCTGTAATCTCCTTTTGCAGATTGAAAGCCACAACTACGCTCAACAGTTCATGGGGTGTGTAATGGCACTGCCGACACGTGAAAAGTTTGCGTTTTTGCTAGCACGGTCTCGAGAAAAAGAGAGGGAGAGGTGGTATATAGGTAGACGGACAACGGTATTTACTTTTATCGCCGCTTCTCCGCTTCGCCTTTAGCGTATCACCGAGGAGAGCGAGCGGTCGTCCCGAAATCGACGGCTGTAACTTTATCTAGGACATTCTCCCGCTGCATTACAAATAAAGTCACAATCTCGCACTCGAGTACACTTGTGTCCACTCAGTTCACTTTTCTCCTTTTCCTCCGCATCCTCACGGTGGCACTGGAAATTGAAGCACAGCACAGACACAGCCGTCCGCTGGTTCGCTCGAATTGTAAGTAAACGGTCGAAAAGGGAAGCGATTTCGTCAAAGTAGTAGTGGTAGTGGAAGAAGTAGTAGTAGTAGTCGTCTGCGCCGAACCCACAGCAGCAGCGCCAAGTGGTCGAATGTGTAAAGAGGGCAACTGTTTTCAATCGACTCAATAAGTGGAATAGATGTTGATCGTGTTGAACATTGCAAACAAAGCCAAAAGAAATGGCACCAAAGAGGAGAGGAGTGGGGAGGGGATTGAAAGAAGGTAGCGCTGTTGCTATTTCCAATGCCGCCGGGAATTATTCTCTGAAGGGAAACGGCGGCGGGAAGCGCGCAGGGTAAGGATATGGAAGATTGGAAGAGCGATTAGATAGCTTCCGGGACGTTTGGGTTGGGTGGGTGTATGGGTCTGGAAAATCGATTCCAGATTCAATCTGTGCCTTCCATAGCAACATCGCTGGAAGCTTTGTGCGAGAAAACGATATCGTTGGTGAGGGGGCAGATGGTGGTGGTGTAGTGGTAGCGGTGACATCGTTGGTACAACCCACATGTGTATTGGTTGTCTGGTGCAGGATGAGGAAGGAATCGTTGGAGAAAAATGAATTTTCATGTCCTCTCTTAGGCTACATTATGTGGAAAAGTACGAAAGAAACTCGAAACCCGCCCTAACAACCCACACGCTACTTCACTTTCTCTCCTTGTAGTGTAGCGGTTGTGTAGAGCTGTGCGGATCGGTTGTGGTTGAGTTGTACATTTGCACGTTATTGTTATTACGATTATATCCTCCCATTCGAAAGGGAAGCATTGGAGCTTTAGTTATTTAAATAATTTGAATGAAACGATGTGCATTGTTCACTATGCGGTTCGTTAAAGCGTGACCGTTAGTTGCTGCACGAGCTACTACAAATATCAATCATGTATTTAAAACTTGAAAATCGGAATTTTGGTTTCAGAAAATGATATCCCCTACTCTATAATTGAGAGGTGTATCGCATTGCTTCCCATCGGCATGAGTCATGTTCGCGGATGAAAGGCTACTTCCGAAAACAATATCTAAACCACGAAACAAGCAATCTCGTTCACACAGAAAAATCATAAATCAAAAGGTATATTGAAAGCGTATCCATTAAAAAAAACAGTGCTATCAACCCAAGTACCAATCGATTTGTTAGTTGTGAAAAACCGGAACCCCTTTTTTGTTCGAAACAATCATAATGAACAGATTTCCCCGCATAAACTGTTCCTTAGGGTGTAATGTTCAAAGTGGCTAGGGAGCTCTCACTCTCTCTATGTGCGGCTTATGCGGCCAAACACATTCCGGCAACGACGGGGGAAACGCTAAAAAGGAAGCACTTAGAAGAGAGAAAAAAACTGCCGTGAAGTGAATAATAATCATGCCAGCGATTGCGATTAAAAAGAAAGAAGTAAAAAATTGCCCTAACGGTGTAAAAATCAGCACACACACAGAAGCAAGGGAAACGAAGAATGGCGTTAGAAAAGAAAAGAAAAATAAATAACCAAACTTCCAATGTTCCGGCTTCGAGGTTACGGTATCAAAATAAAAACCCGTAAACCCTCCAGAACCCTCCAGTACGTCCGTGTAAGGATCTCACTTACTGTGTTAATTTTCGGCCGCGCGTTTGCCTAGTGGAAGGGGTGCGCGAGTGGTATTGAAAAGCGGGGAAAACGAATAATATCCGCCGTGTTCCTCTTCTTTCGCTTTGCTAATGGATACAAATTAAATCACTTGCCACCACCATCACCTTCCGGAAAGACGAATCCATCGGCCTTTTTACACCGAGGGAAAGTATATGTGTGTATGTGTATGTATGTGTGTGTGTGTTTGTGTTTATGTGTACGGTCGATTAATATTCATTCGTGTTCGAGAGATCCGTGTTCCATTCCCGGGCGCTAGGGATTGCCGATCCATTTGCGTGTTGTGCCCTCTTCGCGCGTCTACCGTGACCGGAGAGTTTAGGGCTTAAGGCGCGCGCGCGTGTGTGTGTAGGGGTGGCTGTTAAAATATCCCGGCACAGATTGCAAATCTCTCTTTCTTTATCCCCAGTCCTTTTGAACCATTTCAACGCGGCGGATCCTGAAAAGAATAAACGAACCGGCGGATCCCATGTTTAGGCGATTTAAAAAAAGGAAAAATAGGATGTTTTGTTACCGCGAGACCCTCCCGTGTAAAAGTTTTGAAGCGTTTTGAATTCATCCAACATTCGTGGAAAGTGGTGGCCACTGGGGATTATATGAGCGCAGGATGAAAATCTTTTTGAAAGAGTGAAAAAAAAAAACAGACTATACACCCATCCACCCAACCAGCAACACCGGTGAATCTTTTGAACAAGCAATCAAGGTGATTACAGTGGAAAACAAAGGGAGTGTTTATTTTCCATGCAGGTGTGTGTTATTGTTGTTGCTCAGTGGTAGAAGATAAAATCAATCAATACGCATATTGAAAGGAATTAGGTAGCTGATCGAGCAAAACAAATTAGAAATAGATTACACTTTTGTCAACTTACATAAAGTCCTGCAATGATGTAATGGTTTAGGCAAATCTTGTGTGGACTGTTTTTTTTTTATTATGTCGTTTTAGCTAAAAACTTTTTACTTTTTCCGTTTATTGCTTCTTCATATTTGACGCTGTGAAGGCTGTGAATGAATGTACTTTGTTTTTTAAAAAGTTGTGAACCATGGTTAGTGCAAGTAATTTAGGCTATAATTGTAAACATTAATATATTTTAACTTTATACAATTTCTAGCTATTTACATTTTAGATACCAAGTTAGGTTTTATTAGGAATATTGTTAAATATTATCATTTAAGTTAAAACTATCAGAAAAAATCTTTGATTATAGTTTTATAGGTTTTTGTGCATTACTTATTATGAATTTGTTTTGCTTAACATATTTTGTTCGGAAATTAATAAAAAAACTAACAAACAAAAAACTGCATGATGGAGTACGTCATTCAATTTGAATTGGAAGTTAACCCTTATGCTTAACATGCTTCACTATTGAAATGCATTTTACACTAAACCAAACCACTAACTTGGTTTGCGAAAAAAAATTATGAGTAAACAATTACAGCCACAGAAACTTGTCGTACGAAAATCACAAACTAACACAAACTCCAGAGTGTTACAGAGTGAATAAAAAATGAACAAACAAAACATGAATAAAAAAGTAGAGTTGACTACGTTTTTACACACTCGCAGTATGTGTGTTCCCTTGAAAGGCCTGATTTTCATCTCTTTTGTGGATGTGAAACTATCATTCCGCATGATAAAAAAAAGTCAACTAAACCACACACTCACACACATCACAGCTGGAATCGGTGAAAAGGTAAATAAAGAGGTGAAAAATGAGACACACCAAAGTAAAAACAAAAACCACACGAATGATGTGCGGTCGCGGCCCCTCCGGTCACACTCTCTCCTCCTGAGCTAAGGTCGAAACAAAGAAACAAGCGCAGAACTCTGCTACACCAACAAATCTGCCGTGTTAAATACAGTTCACGTTTGCTCCGCACGACGTGTTAGCCTTGTGTGTATCCTCGCTGGAACGTCAAAACAGAAGAGTTTAATGGGGGAAAGTGTACATTTTTTTTACATTTTCCGTTCCTACTATCACACGGCACAGGATTGATGCTGCTGGGATGGATGTTTCGGTCCATTTGGGTCTAAAAAACCTGACAAACCTTACCGAAGTTGTTACCGCCGTGTATCTGGATGCTGTTTTTTCTTTCTTTTGCAATGCGGGTTACCATGTCCCCATCACTTGTCCATGTATCTTAAATTGTGAGTAAATAAAAAAGAAAAACTCAATCGTGTTCGTCGCTTGTTGACGATGGTAGGTGTTTGCTTTGGTAGGGGTTTCCATACGTTTTTGCATTGCTATATTCCATCTACTCCTGCTTCTCGTCGATGATGGCATGAGAGTGATGTTTTTCTCATCTTCTAGTTAGATTATACCTGTAAATATTTATTTGCCCACGAAGCATCCCGTTTGTTAGATGGAAAAATACACTCACAAACATTCTATACTGGATGAAAAATGTGCTTGAAGCTCTAGTTACAGATATTTTGCTTTCTTAAATGCTACTGATCAGCACATAATCATTCTAGTTGAAATTTTTGGTACGAAACATCACATCATAGATATGCTGAAAGTATGCTGAAATGTTTGCATAATCTGCTTTGTTCATGGATAAGCTTTTTTTAGCTTCGGAAGGTTTTTGTAGACTCTTCCGAATAAACATGATTGCAACATTCCGTAAAGAAACTTTAGAGGTGGAAAGTTTATCGCTTTATATTATTTATTAAATAACAAAAGGGGTTTCTAACTGTGCTTTTCGAAGTAAAATACTCGTTAATTAATTTTTATAATTTATTGGAATCATGATATATGAGAAGTGCAACACGTTTATGTTAATGAACTGATTTTTTGAAGACTTGTGTAGACTGAATCATACATAAATAGCTAATGTTGTATTACATTTACTTTCGTTGCAGACTAAAACTCGAATGTGATAAGCTGGCGAGTGAAAAAACAGAAATGCAGAGACATTATGTTATGGTAAGTGAATATCTTTATCAGCTATAATCGTTGCTGGATTAACGCTATAGGAATTACCTCCTCAATTCGTCTTATAAAAAGGAATCCTAATTGTTGGTGCTGTAAGGAAACTACTCCCCATGTCATAGATAGTAACGCTCGTCTATAGAGAGGGTTTTTATTTTCCTTCCCAAAGCCAAATATGATTATCGTGCTTTTACTTCTGTTTGTCATCGATACGGCAAGCTATTTATTTCTTTCGAAATAAACATCATTCGCACACGTACGCGTACGGTTTGTTTGATTGGATTTCGCAACCAGCACCGTAGACGAAGAAGCAGCAGAGAGGGAGACGAAGCGTATCATTCTATTATCTGTCGTACTCCTCACTGTCGCCGATTGGAGGATGGGCTGCCAGCTGTAATGTCGCACATTCAGTGATCGTTCAAGTAAATTGCTTTATTTTATTAGCTTGTGCTTTTGTGTACTATGGAAGGTCGTTTCGTCATTTTTCCATGGAGGAAATTGTGATGGCCATGAAAATCGCCACATTGGGACAAAAGGCCCTTGCTTCGAAGACCAAATAGGAAATATCAAACAGACTGGATCAATTCAGGCAGTTCAATCGATATAGACGTGTGCTTCTTTCGACTGTGTTTAAGTGAATTGGACATTTTCTTTTTCTTGTTTAACTACATTAGTTGCTATGTTTCACAAATTACTAAAAAAAATCATTTTTCAAGTCTCCAATTTCTTTTAAAACGTAAAACATAAATCTGTCACTCGACAATATTCCCTTAAATTAGTTGCATATTTTCTATGTCATTAGAAGCTTCAGACATCTCTTCTTGTGATTTAGAAATCAAAGCATTAACGGACGGAGCATATATAAAGCACTATCTAACCCTAGAATAAAATTACCAACAAAAATTTCAGAATAAAATCCGCCACATGTGCTGTTTTCGCTATGGCTTATTGAAATACGTAGTAATTATTCGAACGGAATTCCGATAGTCTTCACTCTTGAACGCTTCCATTGCCCGTGTGCTCTTGAAGTGGAAGTAAATGCTTTAAGGGCCACTAATCCAACAAACCTACGCAGCTTAAATCTTCTTGCGACTACTGGCCAATTGTCCTCCTTGCTCGCTATTCGATGCGTTCGTTCATTTGGAAAAGCTGCTACGCAGAGTTGGCATTATCTGAATCAAAGCAAAACGGCTTCTGGCTGCACTTCACTGCAATCGCAAACACACGAGCACCGGGCGACTTAGTAGAAATGAGGAGCAAAACAAAAGCCATACCAAGTTCAGACTAGGGTCGATAATTCCACACCAAGGCGCACGATCCAACGATCCACCACACTGCTACTACTGCCACTTCTGGTGACACTCCAGTCGTAATTGGTATTCCTGTCGGCTACGAGCAATTTCGTTTTATTATTTTATATTTATTATCAATTAAGAAGCACATCTATAACGACGGCTTTCTCCCTTATCCCTTTGCTTTTCGGTAGCCAACTAGGTTAGTGCTGGTGTGACGGTGAGAGCGGCATGACACCATCACCAACATCCCAACCAACCACTAAAACATACCGCAGCAGCAAACATCCATTTGTAGTACCAGCTTGGCACACGAGGACATGTGTATGCAGTCGGAGCGGGATTAGCAGCATAAGCTTTCGAGTGCTGGAATCGGGATTCGGTTTTATGGTTTCCGGACAAATTTTTCCTACCTGGAGCTCTTTTGGTTGTGTTCCGTCTGTACCGTTTGAAGTGTAATGCATAAGTGAAATTAGTTGCTACAATGTACTATGTTGCTGCATAATCTACGAAGCGTTTTTATATCAATTGTGAGCTACCGTTGCAACCATACATCGATAGCTGCAAAATATATATTTTGTTTAATTTACTATTATGCTCTCTTCTTTTCGATGTACAATTTCGAGGTTCACTGGAATTAAAAAGCAATCCATTTGAAAGGCACATTTACTTAATGTGAAGGGTAAGATATGGTTGAAACGAGCTGACCCAACACACTTTTGTGCCAAAATTGATACCACCGGATTTGTGCTGGATGGTTTTGTTCTTCTGTTTTTTTTGTTCGTTCCCACTTGACCGCAACCTAAAGAGGTGGTGCTAAAGTGTGTTGAATGATGCTTCCAGTCCACATCGACAGGCGCGCGCACACAGGAATGAAAAGTCTGCCTTTTCTACCAGATCGCTTTCACTGTGTGCAAGCAAAGTAACTGCTGATGGTGCCAAAATGGTGCTTTCTTTTCCGTTTTCCACTCCTCGTCGACACCCGACTCTCGCTGTTGCTACGTGGTAAAGAAAATCCGGCTTCGTTTGCAGGCAGTGAAGCGAGAAAACTCGCTCACAATGTAATAAATTACGATAACAATACAATTTAATACATCAAATACGTTATGAACGGAGGGCCACCGCCAGTCAAGTGAGGAGGATGCATAAAACTGGTCACACTGATGCCGAACGATGCCCACCAAATGGCAAGCAAATAGTGCAAAACACTACTGTGAGCGGTAGTGGATAGGGCAGATATACCACGAAGCGGGAACTGTGCCACCCTGTGTGTGGCCCAAGCGGCAGTTCCAAAACGGCGGCATCGCTCTTCTCCATCCGCGTCGCCGAGATCGAGAACTTTCTACATAATCATAATCATAAATTTGTTGCACTTAATACAGCACGGGACTCAGCGCCAGTGCTCAAGGGTGTGTGTGTGTGTGTGGGTCGAATTCCCGGATACCAAGCGTATGCTGTTAGGTTCGAGTGCAAAAGTTCACTCGTAAGCGGTTAGAGCTGCATATCATACCCGCGTCGTCGTCCGCTGTGTGCCGCTGAATCAAATGTCCCATCTCCCCTCTCTCCACACGACATGATGGCCACACATTTTATGGTCATGTTCTGGTGAGTGTTCGCGTGCAAAGTCTAGCCATTCGCTGCGGTGGTTGGGTGGTTTTGAGACGGGCGTTCGCTCGGTTGGCCATGAGAAAATTGATGGTTTTCGGTGGAATGGACTTTAGAGAGCGAACGGAGGAGATGGCGATATATATATGTACGAAGTGGTTTTGCTCTGGTGGTTGAAATTATGAAACTTATGAGCGTGAGAGATAGATTTATGACACCTACCCTAGTGATTAGACAAGCCATTTCCCTGGGCTAACTGTGTAAGCGTTTTGGACAGTGTTGTCGTGACTTGAACTGGGTGTGATAATCAAGATCAATTCAGAAAAGACTAGTTTTCGGTTCTTTATGCAATAGCAATAGCAATAGCAGCCGAACACTGAGAAAATAGATTATTATTTCAAGTACATCAGTTTACAATTAAAAATTTACAGCCTTTAAAATTCAAAATTTATAATATTTCGATGTTCCCAAAAAATATTATTTAAACTGAAATATGTTATTAACCTATTAACCTTGATAGCGGTAAATGTGAAAAGGTTTTCAAGGCATGAATAGAAATACAATGCATCTCATGTTAATTTAGAAGGATATCCCAAATTTGTCGTGAATTCCAATGCTTCTCGGAATGATGGTATTTTTCATACCATTTTTCATAGCAACTTCCCATAAGGGAAGTTAACTTTATATGATGGGAATTGGACTCCAAGCCACCATTTTTTGGACGGGCTTATTCGTAACCCAACAATAATTTCTAATGTGTTTGCAACTGTAAAGGGTTCCGTAGAATTCAATTCCCTTCCAAAAAGATCACTACCAGTAAGAAAGTGTCATGAGAATGTTCTAACGTTATGATAATCTGCATTGAAACCCCTGCAAACGATACCCTAGAAACAAGCTATTACCTACTGCTATACAAAGCTTCATAAAAAGAGCAACTACAAACGAATAGACGAGGATGAAACAATGTGATCTATCAGTTTTTGTGCGTGTATTTTACATTACGCGCGTTGGCCTTCACCATTTTTAGCTGCTCGCAAGCACTTCCGCTATTGCACCGTACCGGGTGATAGTTTCCATCGTATGTCCTCTCGCAGTTAACTCCCCTACACGTCCTAGCACGAAGTACAACGCTTTGCAGGCCCCTTTCTTCAAATGTAGCTGCAAAAGCACAGTGGTCGGTGCAAAATCATGAACACCACCACTACCACCCCTTGCAAAAGACCCCACTGGGCGCTTCGTGTTCGTCCAAACCAAGGGCCATTGGGGGAGACTCTCCCCAACTTCCGTGTTGCGCTCGCTTTGTTCACATCCGGCAAACATTTTGTTGCACATTGCGCGTGGCTTTGTGTCAGATGCAACGAATGGTCCACGTTGGGTGTGTGTGTCTGCATCTTCTCACGAAACTGAAATTTTTGTGTGCATCTCGGTAAATGCGAGGTGAAGGTTCAGCTGTTGATGTATCTAGCGATGTACGTGTATGTGTGTTTGAGGTGCACTTCATATCCTTCGCTTTCACCCCATTTTTCTAACGACTCTCTGTGTGTTCGATGGTGGTGGCTATGTGAGCACCATCTCCCGCTCGTTGCTTCTTTGGCAATGATCAGTAATGATGCCGATGCTGCTGCTACATCGGTGGCCGCCGATGACGATGATGATGGTTATGGTGTAGACTAGATGCATGGTTCACTCGATGGTGTCATGGTGTGTTTCTGCTTGCATGTTTCCCAACGACCGACAGAACGGAACACACCCGACAGGCATCGGCATAAAGGATCAAGGCGCACGGGGATCCAACCCACATGCCGACAGAAGGAGGAACGAAGATGGGGTTGGCGTTAGTACGCCATGAGGATTGCATCATTGCAACCAGCATACGGGATGTGCCAGTTAGCGAAAAGGCAACAGCAGTGAGAGAGAGAGAGAACGAGCAAAGAGACTGTAAATATTTTTCCACAGATTGTGCCCCCTTTTTTTCAAAAGCGTCTCTTCATCCAAAAGCTCCAGCAAATCTCGTTCCACACGTTCCTTCCTTTTCGTTTCCGGCAGTGGTGTTCTGTTGGCCAGCCGCAACATTTTCACACATCGTAACTTTAAGCATTCCATACTGGTGTACACTACAGCTACCCTTTTGCTCTCCCACTTTTTTGTCCTTGCGGATGAGGGAAAGGAAGAACAAAATGCTTGCGTACACAACACACACACACCGCTGTTCCCCCCTATCAGCACACAGCAGTGAAATCGATGATCGTATGTTGCATTTTATTCGATACATCAGCTCACAGGAGCGGCATCTAATCGAACGATACATTCTTACCGGATGTTCCCTTCCATTAGTTCCGGACCAAAGCGGACGATGGAGCGCGGTAGCGGAGGCGGTGGTGTATGAAAATACATTCCACTTTTCCTAGGATGCATCGTGCTTCCGTGTTCCACCGTGCACTGGTGGAAGCACATACACACCCCTCAGGGATAGAGAAGGAAAGAGCATGGTGGGGAAAAAAACTTAAAACTAAAATTGAACCACCCATACATGGACGGGGAGGGATGCATGTGTGTTGGGACTATTATGCATTCAGCTGCTGCTGGTTCGAAGCCGCAACAACAACCACACGAAGTAACCGCCTCGGCTCCACAAGCCATGCCGCCTGCCAGCCACTTCGTCGCACTTCCTTTTCACCATACTTAACACCGCTTAGCCTGTTTCGAATGCACTGGCACCGCCCCCTGTTGGGTTGGTGTTTTATTTTTTTTCCTATTCTTCTCCTAGGGATGATTGTTGCTATCCTCCGTTCGCTTACAACGTAACACAGCAGCAGGGGAAGTAAGAGCAACGTGTTCCGGTATATTAATGCATTTTAGGATGCATTCCGCTTCTCGCAACCTCACGGACTTTTTGCGGGGCGACAGGGACCGGTTGAAAGGACGGCACAGACAGACAGACACACAGTCAGACAACTCTTGTAGCTCTAGGCGAACACTGTTCGGGAACACTGCCGGCACAAAACCACATCCGATGTTTCTAAGTGCACCCGGTGCACCCAGGCAACCACTCAGAATTGTTCCGGGTTTTTTGGAGAAGCAGAATGGCGCAGCAGGTTGGGGTGTAGTAGGCAGCGCACACACACTCGTACGTGGAAAACTGGTTCGTTTCGTGTGCCGAGAGTACGAAATGTTTCAGCATATCTGCTTCTGGGTGTCTGGGAAGGATGCACGCTGCGAGATACGAAAGTGGGGAGGAAAGGTGCTTGTAGATTCTTTTGCCCTTTCTTTCCGTGGTGCCCGAACCCAGGAGTCAGCACCCAGGCACACTTTAGTGAATCTTTCGGAAGAAATTAGTTTCCTCGGGGGCACTGTGGCGCTTCGTAGCAGCGTAGGCGGCGTGAGGCTAGTGCCTGGGATTGCACCTCTCGACCATCTGCGGCTAACCAAGGTTATGCCGGAACGATCAAGGAAGGTCAGCTAGGTCTCTCTATCTCCCTCTCTATCTCGCACTCGGTAGTAAGAAGTGATACTACCGCCGGTTGCAGAGCATCATCGGTCAGAAGCCACTTCATAGAAGCGAGCCAGCTTGTTTCGTGATAAGTGGGTTAGGGCATCATCGTCGTACCACTTGTGCGCCGCGCAAGGCATCTCCCAGCGTTTCGCCACATTATGCAGGCATACCATCTATTGGCTTCTAATCAGCAGCAGTAGCTCCAGTGCAGTAGTAGACGGGGCAATAGGAGGAAGCACGGGTGCACGGGTCGGTGTAAATTTACTACCAAGAGCACATGTTGCCTTTGCGTGTTTCTGTGTGTTGTTTTGGAAGCTTGATGCGTCTCGCTTTACCAGTCCGTAAGAAGTGGACGTTAATGGGAAAAGAGGGGGGATGGCAGGCGGTGTAAGTACCGCAAAATATGCTGCCTAATTGTTTGCACGTGTGTGTGTGTGCTGCAGGTGTGTGCTGAAGGTGAAGGTGAGAACAAGACAGGATTGCGCACCGGGGCAAATTTGTTCGTAATGAATTTTTCACTTCAGTGTTTGGATGCAAACCGACAATTTCCATTAATAATGCTCGCTCTGGCCACTTGTGTGCCCAGAAAAGGCTTGCCAATTCATACTCATAAATCATGAAATCAAATAAAAAAATTGCTGCATCCAAAATGTAAACGGAGCAGAGATCGTAAGCTTCCGTCGTCTGGCTGTGAATGGTGGCCAGCAAACTTTAACCTGCCCTTTTCACGTTCACTTGATAGGAAGGATAACTGTTAGGATGTGAATACCGATATTTACTACCCATCGGAGGATGAAATTGAAAAAAAGAAAGGAAAGCAACATATGTGGTATGTGGTGGTGGTAGTCTTTTATTGGCTCCGTAGGGAGCAGGCGGGATGGGGGTGTGTAGCGAGACGTGATGTATGCAAATGGAGATAAGTTGTAGATTCATACAGAATTCATATATTTTACTGTTCGTTTGTTGTTTCGTTTACTCTTCGTCCCTTCCTCAAATGCCGGCTTGAGGATTGAGCGCGCATATGGTTGCAGCACGAACTGAAGCGAGAACGATCGATGACAGCCAGCCAGTAGAAGAGGTTATTGGGAAAATGATACGAAATTGTGCATCTTTGCATTCCATTCACCTAGAAACAGCTGCTGCTGCAGTGCTATGTGGACAGGAAGAGGGAAGCTTTTGAATGTTTGCCTGAAGCATCGTTACCATTCATGGGCTATTTGCATAGAATATTATGCTTGTTCAACAATGCATTACTATCATTTTTGTTATTTTTTCTGTTGTTAATTTACGATAAAATTGCTCGCATGTTTTACTCTAAAAATGGATTTTAAATTTTGAACATAAAAATGGGTTTTTGAATTTTTATAGCAATTTAAAACACCCAACAAACCTTACTTTCTGCCGTCTTCCGGTGCATTTCACGTGTCTCGCCCTTTTACTCAAAGCTTGACACTTTATTTTCATTTTTAACTCAAAGCGATAATAATTCATAATAACATTATTATGCCCGGCGGGAGAAATTCATCATACGTTTCATACATTCTTTTTGCAACATATTCCCCATTATGTCATTCGCTCAATTTCCTCGCTCAGGGGTGCTGCAGGGGTGGGTGTGTCAGTGTCAGTCAGCCAGCCAACCATTTCAACGCGACTAGTGGACAATGCAAATTGACGCACACAGTACTCACACACTGGGCTGTGGCTGGTAGTAGCGAACCTGAAAGAAACATAAAACTTTAGAAAACGCGAAATGGCCCCACCGGTCGGGTGCCGTGATCATGGACCGCTCGTGTTCGTGGCCATCCCACTAGCGGCGGTAGTTCGTGTGTACCGTTCGATGGGGGGTAGTAGCAATAATTTTATTCTTTATGCAAATTTAAGCATAACACCCACCCGTTATGGATCGTTCTCAGCGCCGTCATCTTCAAGTCTCTGCTGCGGTGGCGTACGAGGTGAGGTAGTCATGGCCTATGCCCTAGCTGCAACTCGAGCGTCGGTCCAAAAAAAGGTACTCTAAATGAGAAGGGCACGTCGACTTTCGATGACGGCTCTTTAATATTCTACTCTACGGGGAAAATCTCCACCATAGTAGACCATCGAGTCCCGGTCGTCCTCCCAGTCCCGTTCCGGAAGTGGTTGTAAGTGATGAAAATGACGGTGAACATTTTGACCTCCTCGCGTTCATCCGACGGCGCACCACTGACGTGAAAGCTGGCGAACGAATGGAGACGTTTTCTCAACGCGAGTCAAAACCTTTTGCGACCTTCTGCGTTGAGTTGGTTAGTTTGGCGGTAGCAAGAAAAGCGGAACTGGTACGGCTATTATTATTTTACGAGATTTTCACACCGCCATTACTGTACACCCGGGCAGAGAGTGTCGTTGGGGAAGAGAAATGAATCGTTTCATTATTGTATTTTTTCAGACAGCACAGCGCATAAATATAGCTGTTGGAATAAGCAAAGCAAATCAAGTTTAAATAATATACAGGAAATGAATGGTGTAAGGTAAACAATTACATCTAGGTTAACCTCCTTCTGACGTACACACAGTTTTGCTGTATTCGTTTAACAAAATAAAAATAATAAAACCCTCCCATACATCCGAGTTGCAAAAAGCCGAAATGGAGTGGAATGAAGGTGTCTGGTCTTAATTATTTTGCCCTTGATACTCATTGTACCGTAGGCTGTATTTGCTGGTTTTAGTATTCTTTACTACAGCGTCTCTGTACATTCCATAAAATAATGCGTACATATCAGCAGACGATGGAAGCGCCCAGCCTCTCATCTATTGCAGATGGTATCTTCGCAGAGTGTAGCGTTCGTTGTGAGTCTGCTACTCGTAATATAGCCTTTTTACTGACTGTCGTACAACGACGGAGGGTTTATAGGATGAGTTCACCTTTCTTTTGTGGTTGGTTGCTGCATAAACATGCGGTGGTAACAAGTATATGTGGCATTTTTCACGCTACTATATGTGCGAGGTGAAAGTGTCGGACAGATGGAGTGCGATACATAGAGAGAGAGGCATACAATATAAAACAGGTAGGATTTTGATGAGAACAACGGATAAGGGATTGTTGAAGAAACTACAAGCTTGATTCTTTCCCAGTGTGATTAGATACAGTGCGAATAATGGTATAAACACTTTGCTCAGAAAATACCTTTTCTTTTGGTGCGTGTTTTGAGAAAAAATAAACAGATCTCATAAAGATATTAATATTATTGCCTGATGGTTTTCTTCCCGAGGATTCGTTTTTGTATTGAGAAAGGGACGATCCAAATAACGACCAGTTCAAATAACACCATCTGGCGGTGTGTAAATGTACTGTGTCATATTAAGATTTTATTTATTGTGTAATCGTTACCAATTGTTTAAACATTTCCAAATCTCAAATGTCTCATGTTTAAGCATAGTTTTAATAAATCTTTCATTTAAATAGGTTTCAAGGTAATGTTCTAGTAAAGCATCCTTTATTGTATAATACTCCACACACCTGTATAATCATGCCAATTAAAACTCAAAGGCAATAAATATGAATGAATGTTTTATGATAGTACTAGCCTTAATTAGTACGATGTACCGATTTTGCATTTCTAGAATTCGAAACGAACTTGTTTAATTGAACCAAGCAATCACACTTATGCAATAAGCGAATCCGTTTGAACCTCCGTCTCGGTAGTAATTGGAACGGGTCGGTTTAAAATTCTTTGGCTTTCCCTCGGCCCAAGCCAGTACTCTATCACCATTGCAGCGAGAAACATCTCAAGTGCCTGAAAAATGGAAACCCATGTCGGAAAGCAACATTCGCTGGAACGCTTCCAAGCGATGGTAGCTTGGCAGAACCGTGTACTAGCCCTGTTCGGGTGCTACATGTATCTCGGCAAAGAGCGAGTGTCTTACCGCATCGTGCCGATCTGCTTTATGGCCAGCTCCTTCGTCTTGCTGTCGCTGTACAGTGCGATCCAAGCCTGGGGCAATATGGGTCTGGCTGTGCTGAGCATTGTGGTCCTCTTCTATGGCATCGTCGGTGTGACACGGTTGGCGGTAGCGATCAGCAATCCAGCCGGTTGCTACCGCTCGATTCAGATCGCCGAGGAGATGTACCAACGTGCTAACGGATCAAATCCCGCGGAATGTAATGTTCTTGCGAAGTACACCGACCTGTACTGTAAAAGTGTGCAACTGTACACCTTCTTCTTTGTGCTGAGCGTGGTAGTGCTTACGCTGATGCCCTTTGCGCTATATCTACTGCGAGGCGAGCGTTACTTGCCGCTGGGGATCGTGCTACCCTTTATTGCTGAAACGGATGATTTCGGGTTTTGGTGCACACTCGCCGGGCAGCTGGCGTACATGTACTCAGGTTCTTTTGGGCTGATTCCGTCCCAGAACATATACTTTGCGTTTGTGTTGAACATTTGCCTGCAGTACGAGCTGCAGATTGAGCGGTTGAAGCAGTTGGATGAAAGGATTCGAAGCTCCAACACCCCAAAGCTGACCGTGCGCGATCAGTTGGTGAAGATCATTCAGCTTCAGCAAGAGTCCACAAAGTATGCAACCGGATCGAGGGTTTCGAAAAAAAAGCAAAATATTAATGCTGGCATCTTATTTTACAGCTACATTACACACATTGAGCGCTTTTATCAGCTGCAATCGTTCGTGGAGTTTCTGTGCAACTCGCTGCAGGTTGCGCTGACGTTGAACGAATTGCATCGTGTATGTTGGTCTCGAGACACTCCATTTCCTTTGTGTGGACAATCACATCCTCACTGGCGTTTGTATTTCAGAACTTTTGGTTGCCAGGATTGTTCATACTACCGATTGCAGTGATGCAGATGCTTATCCTATGCTCTTTGGGGACGCTGATTGAGCTGAAAAGCGATCAGTTCAAGGATCAGCTGTACGATATAGCCTGGCCCGAGATGGACCTACCGGAACAGGGCATGTTCAAGTACGTGCTGAAAAGTGCGCAGCAACCTAAACAACTGACGTGTGGTCGGTTCGCCGTTATCAATATGAATCTGTTTCTGGCGGTTTGTATGCGTTGTGTAGGAATGGTAGACGGCAGCAGATTGATGAAGTTAATGCAAGACGATGTACGATTTCGTTTCAGATTCACAAAAAGATTTACTCATTCTTTATGATGCTGCAAAACATGTAGGACAGGCGGACAAGATGTCGTAGTTTCACTAGTAGCACGAGATTTTTGCCAGTAATAAAGCAACACCGGAATGTACAGAACTGTTGATGCGTAAACTTCCCTCTACACAAGTCACCGAAATCAGTTTGATCTGCAAGTGCGACAGCTCTGTAGTTCCACGGTCCCATTCCTTCGTTGTATTTCGCATAGATTGTTTTCGGTGTTATCAATTCAATGTACAAAAAATGGGGAAAAACAAACTTCTCGCCCATTTCGAGCTGATTGGAATTTTGATCCTACTGCTCGTGCTGGTTCTCGGTGTTTCCCCTTAGCATCTGGCTGTTAAATCCTTCATTTGATGGCATTTTTTTTGTTTCTGTTGTTTTCTTTTTGATTTTGCGTGAACCACACACAAACTCTCAGATTCGATTGCATTTCACTGCGACCATACCAGCCCAAACCGAGACATGATGATGGTATGCGCTCGCATGTACGCCCAGAGCTCGGTCCCGGCTGATACATAAACTAACACAACGCATGGTGGAGCGATGCGTGCGCTGGAAGGACGGGTATCTGTGCTCCCCCTTGCCCGTCTCACGTGTGCCGAGCATTTTTCACCATCCCCTCCCATCGGAGGAAATCGCATTCGCGCATTCCATAGTGCGTAATATACCGACCACGGCTTCACGGTTCCAATGTTCCATGATATGCATCTTGGTTGTGGTGCCACCGGGCTGCCATTCGCTTGCTCTACAGCCAGCCCACACGCGCGCGCGTTGGATGATGCGTTCGAACAGAGTGCACTTCCTGCTGCCACATGATATAAGCATCGACGGTGGTACGGTGTGTACGGCCCGCGTCGTTCGATCCGCGCTCTTATTGGTGCAATTTCATCAGCCTTTCTGTGCGACGGCACACTGTGGGCGAAATGTTTCTCGAGCACAACCCAGCCCTGGCCCAGCGCTCAAACGAGGCAAAGGACACTGCCACAACCGCCTCGAAACCACGGCTCGCTGTGTGCCGTCCTCCATCGCTCCATAGCGGCTGGTGGATGAAGCGAGTCAGGCAGGTAACGAGAGAAGAGAGTGTGCTACAACGGCAACGGGATCACATGCGTCGTGTGTACACGGTGGATGGAGGTTAGAGGTTAGAGCAGCATAAAATACGAACTCTATCATCGGGCGAACCGAGCGGGCAGGGGAAAAGGCAATAGATGGCGAATCCATCCTTTCCCTCGTGCGTCGGTATCCATCCGTTTGAATCTTCAGCCTTTATGCTACTGACGATAGCGCGAGGACGATGGGCTCGAAACGCATCTAGCCGCACATCTGTGCGAGCCTCACAGAATCTCTTTCCCTGTGCGTGTCCATGATCTCGCCATTGGTGTGTAGCCCATTGCCCATTGTACACGAGGGAGTGTGGGAGCACCATCAACAACAGGCAAACAAAAAAACACCCTGGATTAGGGAACCAGGACCGGGCCTCATGTTAAGCGGGGGTACGCAACAAAAACAGGAAAGGACTTGAAGCCTACGGAAGAACGTAAAGCATCGTGTCTCTTTCCATCTCGTTTTGTGCGAACATTGCGAATGCGAAATGGCAGGCTTGCGTGGAGATTGAAATGGTAAATGAAATGAAAATTTGGTACTTGGTTCCCTGGGACCGGGGCTCGGGTGTGATGGAATGGGGCGAAAGCTTTTTTCCCATCTATCCTGTGCCGTCCCGCGCTGCAGTCGTTTGTGAAAATATGAGTTTTCTAGAAAGCGCTACACCGAGCGCTCGCCAGCCCTTCCGCTTTTTTGTACCATGTCACGGAAAACCGGAAGGATTGTCTGTTTGTTGATGTTGCTGTTCGTCTGATGTGTGCTGCTTGGGTGGTGGTGTAGATGGTGGAGAGCCGTACTGTCATTTGGTTTTTTGTCCTGGTCCATCGTTCAAAACGCAGACGCAGGTGAGGGAACACTGTGGGCTGTGAAACGATATGCCACCGATGCATCGGAATTTTCTCCACTCTATCTGCGAATCCACAGGATCTGTTGTAGAGGCTCTGGGGTTGGACGGGTGGGTGTGTTCGTGGCTCTTCCTGTTCATGAAGTCGTGGAATACGTTTTCGTTGGGCGCGCGAGAATCGATTGCGAACGTGTGAGGGACATGTAGGGGAAAGAATGAAGGAAAGGCACTTTTGTGTGTATGCGCGTGTGTGTGTATGTGAGTTTCACATAGCACGCACTAACACACACACAGACCTTCCTCTCGCGTATCTTCTGTGCGCCAGTGCGCATCACGAGGAGGGAGCGCGGGTTCGTTAGAGCGAAACCGTTTCTCGTCGTTCGGTAAAGGTTTGGGAACCCTGGGAAAACATTTCCCGCAATATCACCAACGGGGTTGGTTTCTCTCTTTTTTTTCTGTGTGTGTGTGTACAAAGATAGCGCATCGGAGCACCAGTTAGTGTGTGTGTGTGTATGTCGTACGCACTTTTCCCCCGCTTGGTGTGCCCTGAGTGCTAAGTGATAGGAGCAAAAGGTCGGGTCGCCAGATTACGGATTGAACAAATTCCATAACGTTGGCCAAAGGATTCGTTTACGTCCGGGGGAGGAGGAGAGTTGGGAAGCGGGACGATCTTCCACCGTGTAGTGGGTGGGGAGGGGGCTCAATGGCCACAACGCAAACCATGTGCACAGCGAGAACCACCGGACCGGGTTCGTTGGCGTAACAACAACACGTTTGAATTGCAGTTGTGGAGGGGGCTGGCAAAGGGAAGGGAGAGCACAACTGCACACGGAAGGATCGGGCGTTAGTCGGCGGATGCTGCGGGTTAGCTGTGGGCGGGAAGGAGGAAGGATACGTTTGTTTCTGCAGAGGGAGATTTTTGTTTTGCGTGAAAATCCTGACGGTGTGGTTCGTCGTTCGTCGCCGTGCGGTTTTCCTTTTGTTTCCCTACCCTTCTAGTATACGTGTGGGAAAAGGGTTTGTGTGGGTGTGTATGGATGAACAGGATTCTCGCATGGTAGTGGCATGCTCAGTGTTGCGTATTTATACAGTATTAATTATAAATTTATCGCTGCAATCCGATCTCTCTTGGGCGACCCTCTTTGCATTTGCCAAATAAAGTCGACGCTGCGGGAAGGGGTACCACCGTAGAAAGGAAAGATGTTGATTGCAGGGCGCACCTTTAGTATCGCGCTCTGTATTCAGAGAATTTCTGTGCTGTTCCTTGTATTAGATTTTAATGCATTAGATTAATTTTGTTGTGTATTAAATGAAAACAGATTGGACCGTTACTCCTGAATAAAAAAAAATTAAAACAGGGCTGTACAGGCATTCCCCGATATACTCGATATACGTGATTTTCTTTATTTGATAGTTCTTTGAGCAAATTCTACTGATTTGACACATCAAATGTCAAATACAAAACAATTTCCCTTTTGGTGGACTTTTAAAATCCATTTTACAAGATACATAACTGTAATCTTTAGTTGAAATCAGATCAAATAACTAATATAGTGGCTAAAACCTACCACTTCAAGCAAAATTATCGAAAATTAGCTATAATTTGACTTGAAAACCTCGAAATTCAACTTGCGCTAATATTCGAGATACGTTATCGCCTGCGGTCCGCATTAATGGCGTATATCGGGGAATACCTGTACTATCATTTGCATTATTAAATATTACACATTACAAAGAAAAACAAGGCTTGTATTGCGTATTCTATAATCGCATATTTGTTAGACAGATCGAAATAAATCCCAAACGAATCTACACGAATTTTAAACACGTGTTTGATTAGGAACTGCGGGTTTGTGTGCTTGCCGGATGGATAATTGATCCTGCAAGACGTATCCGCGGATTATTAACGATAGATGCTGGTAATCCAGATGTGTAAATACTTACATTTTCTTCTTCTTCTTCGTTTTTCAAGCTAAGTTAAGCAAAAGAAGCTTTTCGCGGTTACCTCTCAATGAGTGAAAGACATCCTAACGATAAAATCTCTGCATACACAATTGTCACTCGAGCAGCGAGGGATGGTGCGGAACAGCAAACGGAAATACAAACGAAATCATCCCAAAATGAAAGAGTAAAGAAAGGGAAGACGTCACGGGGAATTGCCGTATGACAAGGCGCTGCGCAATCAAATCCAATCAAATTCGCATTCAGAGCGATAGGAATAATTTTGAATATTATTTATTCGATGCGGCACCGCCACCCGCGTGTTCCTCACGGTGTACATCATCGTCGTCTGTGTGTTTGCGCCTGGATGTCGATCTGCTGTGCTCCTCTGGGTGGCAAGCCAGAGGGGGTAAGCGGAAATCTCGCTGATCGATGATGATGATGTGCCCAATGCGTGGCTGGCGGTGGTGGTGTTGCCCCAATAGAGCAGGAAACGCGGTGGGAAGCGCATGACGCAGCGCCAAGTAACGGGATGGATATATTCTGGGAAATTGTAAATTTCACCCGTCAGCGTGTGTTTGTGTGTCGGCAAAGTTTGCACGAAATGTACTCAAATATTGGTCCGTGCCTATCCGTCACTGGCTCGCGCCCGGTCTGTGGGTTGCCCGTTTCCACCGCAACACGGTTCGGGCAGAGAGGTTCGTGCATAAAATTCATCCCTATTTGATTGGATCGACACTCGCGCTTGTGCGCTGTGTGCGAGACCTCACTTGTCGAATTTATCGACATCTTTTCCGATCCGGATGATGTGATTCGTTTTGCGGGAGGAAACGGTAAGGTGGTGATGATGTGTGGAAGGGGCAGCCGCTCGGGATCACTTTCGTCCGACGGAACCTCAAAAATCCTCTCGAACGGTGCGGGCAACTCGGATGCACACAGTTTTGGGGCAACGGTGCAGAATTTGTACATTCATCTTTCATGTTTCGATCTGTGCGTTCCTGCTCAACCCCCCACTATCGTCGTTCTGATGCAAGCTGCATAAATGCAGTTCTAGCAAATATTCAAACATGCATTCACGTATGCACCGTGTGTGGGCCTGAAGAGGAAAGGATTTTGCGGCCACCCGCGCCTGTATGTGCCAATCGGAAGTGGAAATCGAAGCGAAATGATTGTGAAATTATTATCATCATTCGCACAAATCGCACTCTCTTCTGCTCTATAAGGTGCACGGATCGCAATATGAACTGTTGTACACAGTCTCATACACTCTCATACACACAAATACAGCGGCACATACATTTGCCGGCATGAGGGACGCCTATCAGCTTTCAATTCCACTTCGATTTGCTCCGGTGTTTATCCTCCATTTGCATTCCCATTTGGTTGACCGTCGCATTCCCACTTCCTCATGTTAGGGGTGTGTATGTGTGCGCCTTTGCTGGAACCACCGGAAGTCGCTGCTGCGGTGCAGCAACGGGGGTTTCGAAGGTACGAGCGCAATGAAGCTGGTTATAAATAAAATATTTGGAAAATTAAATGCAATTTTCTCCACCCTCCCTCCCTCTCGCTGCATGAGGAAAAGGAGTGGGACTGTGTGTGCTGGTGGGACAATCGGGCAGCGTAGTAGTAGTAGGTAGTGGCTGGATACCAATCCATCTATCGTCCTTTTGGTGCCCGACCAGGTGCCTGACTCGAGTAAACTCTTCCACCTTCACGATGCAGATGGGCCAGGGCAAGCATATAGCGAACCGATCCTCGACCTCTCTTCCCATCTCTCTCTTTCTCTCTCTCTGATTCCCCTCTCTTTCTCACCACACAACTAGTGTGGTTGATGTTACGGAATGAGCATGCCAGACGGCTGTTAGTTTGCTGACTTTCTGTCCTCAGGCACGGCAGCAGGCGAGAGAAGGAGATCGTACGGTCGTGCCGGGACTTCAGCAAAAGGTGCAATTAGACACTCGGTTTTCTACCACCTGCCACCTGCATCCTGGCATCCGATCCGGTCCGTTCGAGTGGTCAGTCGCGCACTCATGTACGTCGGATAAAAATAACAGTCATTATCAGCTTTTATATGAAAGCTGTGCTACGTCCGGTGTGTGGATGTTTGCCCGCCTACGTGGCGATGTGGCAAATCGTGAAGGTATTTAATTGGCCCCCCCCCCCACCCCTCCCCACGTCGAGGCGACGACCACAAATGATCGTCGTTGTGTATTATGCATCGTGTGCCGTACGTGAAGCGTTGATGTCAAGTAATGAGTTCTTCGCGAATCATTGCATATGGCTAGAATAGTTGAACAAAGGAATACAGAATTTTCTTAATTATTTGATAAGTTGATGTATCATTGATGGAAGAAATTCCCTTACTTTTTATGTCTTGAATTTTTTTACATAATAATCATTCATCATTTTTTCTTCTCTTTTCAGTACTACGAGATGTCCTATGGATTGAACGTAGAGATGCACAAACAGGTAAGTGGCGCATGCACACGTTACACTAGTACGAGTTGTTACAGAAGCCCAGAAGTGTAACACTCACAAGATTGCACTTAGTGTAACATTCCGTGCCTGAAATTGAACGGTTTCTGATCCACGGATGCGGTGCCACGCGCAATACGTTAACCCTCTGCCAGAAAGCCCTAATTGTAAGCAGTCAAACGAAGCGAAAGAAATCATCCACGAGCACGGTGATGAATAGACGATGAGCTGAGCTTGAGTTGAAAGTTATTAAATTAAAATAACAGTAATAACAGCTTCCACGAGCACAGCACAGCGGGTTGGGAGGCGCCAGCTTCGGGGTCGTCTGGGGAGCCTCATAAAACCTTGGCACAAGAACCCTGCAACTGGCTTTCGCAAAGTGGCTTTCGTCCTCGCTGTCTCTGTTCGGGTCCTTCTTTATTTTTGTTATACCCAGCAGGATGTTTGTGAAGCGTACACACACACAGTATGGCTGCGAGTGGCTTTCTCCGCTACGGTTGGCGCCTACACGTTGCGCGCGCGTGTGTGTATAATTGAATGGGGTGGAAGGGTGGGTGCGGATGACGGGTTGGTAGAAAACGACGCTGTTCATGAACAGCGAAGCCACGAAATTATCACACCGAGAGAGAGGGCAATCGCTGATGACATTTATGATCTCTCGTGAGTGTACAAAGGAGGAAGCAGGCGAAAGAGACAGGATTGGGGGAGGATGGAAAAGTTCTTTTCCATTTAAGATCCCGTTCCCTACTACATCATAACTTTGGATGAAGCTTTAGACCGGCAGCGAGGGCAGCGATGGGAATAAGCCATGGAGTTTACTTAATTATGAGTGTTTTTCCTTGCTCCGCGCGCGTAACGTTCACCAAATGTGTGAGAGACCTATGCGGTTTACATGTATGCTTCGTTAGTGCTACATAAGTGTGGAGCAAGAGGTTTCAGTTAATTAACAGTCCATTATTCATGTGCTTGTTTGAAGATCAATGTTCCTCCAATTTCTTTGGAAATTTCTCTTCAACAGATAAAAATAAATTATCAAAAACAGCTGAATCGAATTTAAAATATATGTTTCCAAAATACCTTACCCACCATCCTCTGGCAAAGGGACAAATCAACCTCACTCCGGAAAGGATGTGCTCGTTAGGCGTAGCGTGAGGTCTCGCGATACATCCACCAACATCCTGCTCCCGCTCTGTCCGGCAATGCTTGATTTCGTTGTGACAGTGTGTGGTGACGCATGGGCGACAAAGGACATAACGCCGCCATTCCTTGTGCGCCAGTGTGCGCTGTCGAAGGAAAAACATAAATCCCCGCGCAACCCCCGTGCTGCGCTACGAACCCCACAAACCCAAACTCGATTATAATTCTCTTAGCATTCTCGTTTTGCACCGAAACACGCACACAGCACCCTTATTGTCCGTGGTCGCTCTGTTGTCGCTTTTGTCTTGCGAGCGCTTGGTGCACGACCGGTGGTGGCGGAAGGAAAGTAGCATTTTCCTCCCAAACCCCCGCAGCGCAAGGGAAAACTCGCTGGCTCTGCTGTAGACCGCCGCACTGGGTGCTCCATTCCTTTGCCAACAATTTAGCACGGAAGCGGAAGTGCTTGATTTCATTGCCTTACTTTCTTCGTGCCTAAGATGCCTGCGCCGCCACGGTTTACGGTTGGGAAAGATGTTTATGTTGCCCTGCTGCTGCTGCTGCCAACACATTGCCATCCGTGTCCCATGCCAGTCCGCCCGCGCTAGCCTACCTACCACTCTTATCGAGAGCATCGAAGTGCACAAAGTAGAAAATGTTTCCCGAAGAAAGGGACGGTGGCGGATCCCAACTAACTAGAAAGAGCGAGAGTGCGAGCGAGCAGATGAAATGCTGTGGCGAAGACACCGAGAAAACATCCCCAAAACCCCCGCCTGAGTCTTCGGGCCGCATCCTGGCGCGGTCGTGGCGTGTGAAGCGTGCTCGAGCGAAGTTGTAAACTGGAATAATAATCAACTCAAGGAAGTCGTCAACCGCTCAACGAAGCGTTGCCTCTCTCGTCTCTTGTGGGTCGGCTCGAGTCGCCTCCTCCCTACGGTTGAGTTCCGGCATCCGTCGAGCAGTTTTCATTCGGTTCAGACAAACTTCAGACATTTCAGGCCGCAAGGGGAAGGGCACAAAAGGGAAGCAGAGGCGAGGGACCATAGAGTCCCATGGGAAGTGTGGTGTGCGCGGCACGTTGCAAATGGAATGAATATTGTGTGACGAAGGAGAGGGATCCACTGCCGGGGGAGGAGGCGTGTGGCCGGGCGTACATTATACGGCAAATATTCCGACGCCAGCTCTCGGACAAAGTTTTATGCCTTTCGCAGGCGACGAGCCGCAAAAATGTGTTTGTGTGTGTGTGTGGAAAGAGTGTTTCACTTGCAAATTTCTTTTGCCTTGCTGCTACACCGTTTTTCCTTTCTTTCCCCGCAGGGATATGCGGGATTCCCTGTACACGAGACAGAAAGGGAGAGCAGATTTACAGGGCCACCCATCGTCCCCCATCTCCTAGGACCACCGCACAAAGTTATGAAAGCCGCGTGGCGTTTGGTTGGTAATGGCGGTGGCGGTGGCAGTTTGTTGTAGACAGCAATAATAATCATATTATACACGGAATCAGATTAGGCGACGAGCGGAACAGAGACTGGCAGGGGTGAGGAGGTATAGCACAGCCAGCCCAGTGTGGTGGTATATCAAGGGATGTGCGCTCCACGAGCACAAGGGGGAAGGTCTGCTCCGGGATGCGACACGCGGACGGAAGGAATCATTGCCGAAACAAGACTAAATGGTAATTCGATTAGTTTGTTCATTTACTAGTTAGCCCGTGTCAAATGTGTTCGTTGCGGTGGAACAGTTTCCATCGCCGGAACCCCGCCTCCAGCGTCTCTGTTTGTGTCGTCAACCGACTCCCCTCCCCGATGGCCACGAGCGAAACGCGCGCCGTCCGTTTGCAAATGTCGTTTACTGCCGGATGGGATTTCGAGCTGCGTAGTTTCCGGCGTTTTGCAATCAATTGGCAGCCGTAGGGCGGGAAAATGTATGGTCAGTTTGTGTGGGTGTGTGTGTGTGCGTTGGGTTGATGGCGACAGTGTAAAGCGAAACAGATTTGGTTCGTCCAATTAGCTTGGTTAGCTGAATCGGGTGAAACTGCGCCACATTCCTTTTCATCCGGCACGGGCTGATGGTTTTAAATGATGGATCGATACGATTAGCTTGCAAAACGCAACCACGCACATACCACCACCTCAACTAGAAGCTGATTATCTAATGAAGCAAAAGATTTATGAGACTCAATAAAAATTGAACGAGCTTCAAGATTGGAAAGTTTCCTTAACAAATCAATTAGAACCCGACGAATCAATTAAAAACAATGACGAATCGTTTTGTCCCTCGCAGCGTGTTTTTGGGAGCAAAGTGTGCAGCCTCATGCGAGGCGAAACATCGCAAAGAAACTGTAAAAAATGTTCACCTAAAGCATTTTTCCTCAAGCAGCAGCTAATGGTTGTGGAGAGCGAGCCCGAAGCAGGGGTTAAATAAATGGATGGTGGATGAAAAAACCCAAAAAAAAGGCTTAATATGCACAAGAAAATCGCTCCCCGTCCCCGTTTGCCGCACCTCTACCCATCATCCCACCCAAGAGAATTCATTTCAAGCAAACAAAGTCTTTAAGTGACACAAGAACAAAAAGAAACGCGGCACGTAAATGCACGAGCCTCCTCTCTGAGGCGCCCGTTTTGTGCCACACCCACTCACTCACCCGTCGCATCCTGCAGCTGGCAGTATAATTAAAAGGTATAATCACTAGGAAATTATTCAAATAAATCTGATTACCAAAACCTCCGTCTCCTGGGGACGTCGAGAGCGAGCGAGCGAGAGGGTGTGTGTGAGAGAGAGAGAGAGAGAGAGAGTGCTCGCGCGATGGTTGAAAACTTTTCCGCTCGATGGAAACCACCGTCCCGCCACCGCTACCAGCTTTTCCATCCACCATGGAATGGGGTGGCTTCCAATTTTCCCTTGTTTGCTCACGAACAAAGTAAAAAAGAGCACACACACACACAGAGCGAGAAAACTCCGTAAGGAAACTGCTGCTGCTGCTGCTGCTGTTCCACTCCACATTCTCATTTGCCAGTGGTGTCATTTTTCCAGCGCCGAGTTTTCTACGCGTCATGCACCCTCTTACTTACCCCCCCCCCCCCCCTCTTGCGATTCATCAGGACGGGTGGTATTTTCGCAGATGAAAGAAGTCACAAGTCGCGTGAAAATGATAAAAGCGAGCGGTGGAAAAAGTTATGGGCCTTGGGGCACCTTTTCCGCGCTTCCCCTCCCATAAGATGGTGACCCAAGGGTGTGGAGATGTTTGAGTGAGGCGACTTGGGAGAGGTAAAAGTTGGCAGGAATATAAAAACGAGAGGATGACAATATTATAATAGAATACCACCGCTGCCGCCGCACCGCCCTGCTGCATCCCACTACAACACAACGCCGAACAGAGAAAGATAGAGAGAGAGAGAGAGCGTGCCGGGATGAAGGATGTTGTTTTCCTCCACTACCAAGCAAGGATGTGAAGCAAAAGCCCTCACAGAGAGTGAGGGAGAGAAGGTGTCCCGTCCGACTTTCATCACACTTCATCCCTCCCCCCAACCCCCTCCCCACACACACACACACGCCGAGTGCAATCCTTCGCAGCAATCCGATCCTTTACCAGTTTTAAAAGTGGAAAGTGCTCTCAAGGGATGAAGAATTTGCTTCCCAAGAAATAAGGAACAAGAGAGAGAGAGAAAGAGAGGGTTTGAGTGAATCGTTTTCAGTGCGGTTGGTGATGGTGTGGCAGTGGTGGTAGCAACACGAGGCTGCGAAATTGTTGAATAAATGACACAAGAAGGCTGCTCATAGGTTGGTGGCTTCTTCTGCTTGTTGTTGGCTGCCGGGTGAAGAAGATTGCTGAAAAGACAACCCCAAACGACGGGAAACCCGATGAACGTGCCTTGGTCTTGGGTGAATGGGGGGGGGGGGAATGAATCAAGTGCGGGCGGTTGTTTGTGGAAAACCATCACAAAAGGAAAATTTTTCATCGTACTCTGACGCGCTACTCTGCAACGCTCGTCCTTTTTCATAAACCTAGATTTTTTGCTCCTCCCGTGCGCTTCGACCCCGGTCGTCGGCAGGCAGTGGAATGATGGCGGGCTGGATCGAGTGGTGGCAAGGTTGCCATGTTTCACTTTTCTGCAGCACTCCCGGCGCTCCACCATTTCACCCCGCCGGAAAAGATAGCTTGAATCATCTACCGAGTCGTTCGCCAACGTCTGCCTTCACCGCGTCGGAGTGTTTTCCGGAGCTTTCTTACACCAATTACCCTCAGTTCGTGGCGCCCTTCTTCAGCCCTTCGTCCGGGCCATCCAAATGGTTTCGGGCGCTGTCGCATTCATCATACCGTGGTGTGTCTTTTACGGATTTTTGCTTCCCGTGCCGCGCCGCCGTGCTGGAAAGGACGGGAAAATAAACTCTTGAAACGATGCTCAGTTCCGTTCCAGCAGAAGTGAAGAGAAACACGAAGATATGGAAGGGGGAGAGGGGGAGAGGGGGTAGATGTATTGCAACGAACGCTCACTCCCGTGTTTTGTGTGTGTGTGCCATGGTAAGCGAGCAACATAACATCGTCAGCAAAAGGGGAGAAAATACACAAAAAGCTTACGAAAAAGTATACCAATGCTTCGGATAAGAAAGTAACACACTTACAACACACCACCAAATCGCACACACACACACACATACAAACCACGATGTACGTGCATTTGGAGGGCTTAGAGACGCTCGGGCATGGATGATCTTTTTCCATAAGGCTTACCTACCACCGAGTAAGAAAATCGCACAAACATTCTGTCTGTGTCTCTGCCTCCCGAGAGCACGGAAGGAGAAAGTCGAATCTGATGTTTTTATTTTCCACTTTTGCTTCCCCCCTTCGATCAGAATTCTAAAGCAGCAATCGCACTCGAGCACATCCGAGGAAGAGATGATAAAGCGAAAGCGTTCGTTTTTCTATTCCCCGACTCTATTCTTTTGTGCTGTGAATTGCAATGCTTAGATTAAGCTACCATACACGCGCGTCATGCAGGCTTACCGAAAGTAGCTAAAGGCTACAAGGCAGACAGGATTATGGCGTGTTTGCAATTGAGTAGATAAGTAGCGAAAGTTGTTTTGCTATTTATAGTTTGGCCGATGTTAGTCGGTTAATGTTTTGACATCTTGTACATTTAATTATTATATTTTTTAGATATTGCTCATGCTTTTTATAGTTTAATAGTGTGAAATAGTGCGTGTAAAACAAATGGATAACGAAATATAAAAGCTCTATAGGAGTTTTTATTTGCATGACTCCTCAATCGTTTTCTCCTACATTGTGCCCAGCAGCTTTTAGATTAGTGATGGGTGAAGTTGGTAAAAATCCTGAGTCGACTCTGATCCGACTACGAAAATTTTGGAACCAACTTCGGAAGGTCAGTCCTTCCAGCATTGTCCAAGGCCGTCTGGAGTCGTTCCGAGTCGGATTCATCTGGAGTTAAAGATACTGTCGCAGTGCATTACTATCGTTACTATGCATTACGTGCAATGCAAAAGAAGCATGAAACTAAACGAAATTAAATGCCGGCCACAACACTAACCGACACCGGGCGAGTCCGACTCCATGTTGATTCTGATACCGGCTAACTCACGTCGACTCAGATTCCGGACGACTCTGGACAACTCCGGAGGACTTCGACTCGGGATGGAACTAGTGGTTCCGGTTTTGCAGGATTCTCAACCGAGCCAACAATAACCGGAGTCGGATCGGAGTCATGAGTGTGTTCCAGAGAGCACATCACTATTTTAGACTATCCCTGTACATCAATTCCCGTAATAATGCATTACATTCCCTCCAACTGGTTATATTCTTAGGGACTTAGTATTTTCGCTCCTTCTCAAATTAATTTAAATCAACCTGTGCTATCGTCCTTCCATCAATTACTTTTGCTCTATCCCAATTGTACTACTTTACGGTGACTTTAATATTCCTTTAACAGTACTGAACAGTTCGTTTGTTGTTCTTTCGGGAGAAAATAAAACAAGAAAAACAATGAAAAAACCGCTTTCCGCCAACTTTACCAACAACAGAATAGGAAGGAAGCGAATTGTTAAATAAATTTCATTATCAACAAAGCGGAACGTCGCCTGGCGAGGAGCTTGCTAGGAAGACAAATTTCACGGCATCCCAGCGCTCGCGCCCCTGGCCTTAGCCATTGCCCGCCATTCTTCTCATAGAACTGGATAAAAAGTGCCGCCCCGGATTAGTTATTGCCCTTGCTGTGGCTTTTCTTCCACATTGTTTAACATTGTAAACCTGTACAAAACAAGGCATCTTAGCAGCATAAAAAAACAGTGAAGAAAATGCACGTACATTCCCCTCCCAAGCCTTGTGCTTCCTCTCCTCTACTGCTCGATTTTATTCAACCGCATAACCGAACGGCAGGGAAAGCTGCAAATAAGAACAAAACAGAATGTTCATTACCATGTTCTGTGTAATATTTGCAAACAAACACGACACCGGGAGGTTAGGTGTAAAATTGGCAAAATGGTTATGGCATTGAAGAAGGAGAGGGTGAGGGGAGGGGGGGGACAATGGAAAGCGAAAAAGGTAAATACATTTTCGAGAAAGCAGTCGGAAACCGTTGGGACCATCCGTCAACTTTGCGCACAAATCCTCCGGACGCTTTATTCCGCGAAAGGTGAGATAATAAATCCCGAGATGAATAAAAGAAAACAAACGAACCCTGCTGTTTAGCGGGGGGGGGGGGGGGGGGGGGGGAAGTTGAGTCTTCTTACCGGCTCTATGACCAATGTTGAATGTTCTTTTCTTATGCTGCACACTTTTGCTAGGTCGCTCCATCACTGTGGTCGCTATCGTTCATTCCCGCTCGCCTTTCCTGCGTTGATGGTGGTTTGGGTCACTCTTGTAAAAAAAGGAAGATCGCTGTAATAACAACCGTGCGAAGCCGCATCACGGCAAGTGGCGAAAGGACACACACACACACAATGCCCTCACCGCGCTCATGATGTTCGCATCCGCGGATGGGTAACCAGCGGCAGCTTATCGTTCTGAGCTACTGTAGAGAGAGAGAGAGAGAGTGAGCTGGGTTTCCCTTCGCGCCCTTCTGCGCTTTTGTGCGGGATTTCGTATCCCTTTTCCCTCCCTCTCCTCCCCCCCCCCTCGTCCCGCGGTAAACCATCGGGTAAAACGCGCCCGTTATCCGCCGCACGTTTGCATGAGCATGTGATGTATGAGTGAGCGAGTGCAGGAAGAGAGGAGCATTATCAGGGATGGCAGCGAAAGCGACAAGAACGAGAACGAGAATGTAAGCCAACAGCAGCAGCAACAGCAAACAAAACAACTGGGGACAAGGGGAGGAAAAAAAGACACAGCAAAAACGATCGAGGGAAAACTCACTCAACGAACCACCTTGTTTTCATTTCTGCTCCCGTTTTCCTCCCCCCCCCCCCCCCCCCCCTCTAGTGCCGTTTCGGTGGGCGCAAAAAACCGTTCGACTTTTCCACGGATTTCCACGGCTCGTTCGTTCGTGTGTTTGTTGCTGTTTTTTTGTTCGTACTTTTCCTGCTTTTTTTTTGTGTGCGCTCATATTTGATTTTCTTCCTTCTGTGTGTCGTCTCCCGTCCCCACGGTGGCAGTCCACACAGGAGGAGGGGTGTGGTTGCTGTAACGACTGCTTCGGTCGGCCGGAACGGAAAAAAATGAAAACGAATGAAGGGCGCGCGGCAGGGCAGAAGCAAAAGGGAATTGGGATAGAGGGTGGCTTTTCGTAATGAATTCTATCCTCCTGTGTCTGTTCCACCCGCCGACCCATACCCGCCCCAGCCCCAGCCCGGTTGATCCAATTGCTAACGTGATGGTATTCACGTTGCGCTGTCCTTTATTTTCCACTCTTCTGCGTTGCTGTATCTCGCTCTCGCTTCCGTTAAAATCCCGGCTCAAGCCACCACAATTTTCTCTCCCCCCCCCCCCTCTCTTTCTCTCTTTTCATCTACTGATCCCACTCGGGTTTTTTTCGCCCTCACCCTTCCCCCTCAACCCCGCTGCTAGCTACAAGCTTTTATTTTACCGCTTCCGTTGATACGCACCAGCATTTCTGTCGCCCAAGGACATGCCTACGGTGAGCGGGTGGCGGTGGGGTTGGTTTGGTGAGCGTTTGAGGGTCGGTGGTTCCGTCCTACAAATAACCATCACGTTTATCCAACCATCACCTTTCGCTCGGGTCGCAGGAACAAACACGACGAACCTTTGCTTGCGTGTTTTCCCTCCCCCTTCTCTTCCTCCACCCTCCCCATCCGGCGACAGCACCAGCCTGCTGTGGGTGTGGTGTGGGTGGTTGGATAATTGAGAACCATTGGATAAAAGGGACCTTCGAAACGGGAAGGTAGCGGCGCAATGCAGGGAGGAAAGTAATCCACCCACCGCCACCGCCACCGTCACAACCATTCTGCCCAACCTCATTCCCACAATTACCCCGCTCCTCCATGTACACCCTCTCGCCATGTCCTCTTATTCCGTAAGTCTTCATCTGTTGCCTTGTGTTTTCCTAACTTTTCCACCATTGCCCTGAGGGGAGAGGGGAGAGGGGGGTCAGATGGGGCGGCGGGTGGCATACTGAATGGAGGTTGGTGGTTCTCGACACCAGCGCGAAACCTACCTTTCTCTTCTTTATCCTTCCCCTCCTTACCTCACCTCACTACTCTTCCTCTTCCCCTCTTTTATGGAATTCTCTTTCACTATGTTTTTCCTGAATTATTTTCCACCCCTGCTGGAGGGTGTGGGCTGATGGGTGGGTGGGTTGGGCAACTCAACCGCTGTTTTCTGCCCACAAGGGAGTGAAGCGCTGTTTGGTTGGCGGAAGGGAAACAGAGGGAAAGCAACCACTTTCCGCCGCCGCCGCCGACGCAGCCGCCGCCTCCTCCCCGCTTCAATTATGGTTTGCATCCTGTTCCCCCACGCTCATGCGCTCTCTTTCCCTCTCTCTCTTTCTCTCCATCTCTCTCGCTCTCTCTCTCTGTCACACAATTGAGTCAACGTGCGTCGGGGCGAGATTTGGCCCCGGGGCAGGGCAGGGACTAATGCTGCTGCCGCCGCCCGCCGGTTGTTTTCGTACTTTCTCCCTTGCACTCTAATTGCACGTGACAGGGTATCTCTTTTCTGCTGCACTGATACTTCCACTCGCCCTCCTACTTCACTACTTCCTGCCCCCTGCTGCTGCTGCTGACTGCTTTTGTGTAAATATAAGCCCCCTATATCCAATTTTTTTCTTCTTTTCCATTTGCTCTCCCACTCCACCACACTTGTTATTGCGAGTGTGCCGCCCGGGGGATGGATTCGAAAAGCGTGGGGATCCGGCAAAAGGAAAGGACGATGGAAACTTCATCAGGAAACTTTTCGTATACTTTTTCTCACCTTCATCAACGGTAACATGAAGTGTGACTACTGCCTCTGCCTCTGTCATCCTCTCCTTCCAGCAATCTCCTGGAGCAGTTTTCGGGCTGGATGGGGAAAGAGAAGGGCGATGCGAAGGGAAGAAAATATGTGGAAAAACGAAGAAAAACCAGGAAATGGCTGTAGCTCAAATCGTGCCGAGAGATGGATGGCTTTCCCTGGATCGGAAGGGGGGGGGGGGGGGTGTAGGGGGGGGGAAGAAAGCAAGGAGCAAGAACAGTGGAACAGGGCAAGGGAATTCAACACCGACAATCTAGCTAGCTTGCTTGTGAAATGAGCTGTAGAGAGGTAAGGGCGAGATATGGTGTGCGGTGGTGTGCGGTGGTCGCATTGTAATGGAGCGGGCAAATGGTTGGAAAAATGGAACTCTCTCTCTCTCGCTCTCCCTCTCCTTGCGGACGCCCTGTCAGTTCTGCACAGCACATTTACTCAACCGTGTACTTGGTAAGGACTTGGCCGTCGTCGTTGTCGTCGTCGTTGTCGTGGTTGCGGTGGTGATGGTGGTGATGGTGGTGGTGCGAAGGTGAGTTACGCGCTCGGAATGCAGTACCGGATGAAGTGAGTACCACCGTGTGGGTAGTGAGCTTGGTGTAGTGAATTATGGTGAGCGTGCGAAAACGAGTAGCCGTAAATATACCTTCTCGGTGGCAGGACGATGCGCTCTCGGCCATGCTTGAGCTGTTGTTCGGGGTTTTTTTTTTGGCAATCTGTATTTTATTTACTCGGATGAATTTCATTAGCTTTGTCTTGCATGAACTCACTCGTGTGAGCATAAACTGAAGGAAGGAAAGGAGTAACATTTAAACGGAAATTTATGTAGCTTTGTTTGTTCAACCACGTCGCGAGGGTTAATTGTGGATGCATTATCAAGATCCCTGCAATTACTACATCAATAGACGTTGTGTTAGGTATTGTAAGTCCCACGATCAAACTTCAATTGCTTATTTTGAGCCGCAAACAAATCAATCACGATACAGTGTGTGAGAATACAGAATTTTCCTTATACATTCAGATGAATAACTAATCTTGTTTAATGCAAAAACATGGAAGCCCGTTGACTTAAGAAAACGTGAAAAACGTTCCTTCTTCCGTTGCCGCTGCTGTTGCTGTTGCTCTCAACTACCGAAAACAACACGGCATTACAAGCGCGTGCAGAAGGAGCGTGTTTTTCCCCCTTGTGGGCGAGATTTTTATATCCTTTGTCTTACTTTCTGCGACGGAGAAGAAAGTACACGGAGAAAATGCTAATAGGCTGACGAGATGAAGCGAATGAAGTGTAGTGAATGGAGTGTGTGAGGGAGTAGCAAAGGGGGCGGAAGATCTAATTTCATTTCCCCTCGGGAACGGTTGCTATTGCTGCTGCTTGCTGCTGCTGCTGTTGCACTGTTTTCTTCACCCATCCCTCTCAAGCCCTCTCCGTCTGCCTCCCCACGACACCGCTTTACGGATCAAAGCCATCCGATCTTTTTACATTTATTTAATTCCTTTGCCCCAGTGGTGGCTGGCCGCGGGGGGTGTATTGCAGTGGTGAAGGGTGGTGAAGGTTTGTTTGCTGTTTAGCTTATTCTTTCACTTTTCTTCGGTCGAAATTACAGGGCCAGTTGTTACACACAGCACAGCTCCCAGCGCGACGGCGTTAGCTACTCGTTCCATTTTTTTGTTCCCCCCCCTCTCTACGCTTTCTGTGCTTCCCTTACCCCGGAATGGTTAGTTCGCATTGTGTGTTGCCTCGAAGGAGGGAGGTGTAGTTGGACTGTGGGTTGGGTTTTGTGTTGGGCTTCGTTGGGCAAAAATTCCCCCGAGGAGATCGTTGTCACTTTTGCTTAAATGAGCGAGCGAAAAACGAGGAAAAGTTTAATTTGTTTTCCTTTCGCCCACCCCCCTCTCCCCCAACGCAGCTCCTTCTCGTCCTGTCGTCGTCCGTTGGTTTGCGTTCGTAAAACAACAGACACACTCCGGCACGGGTGGTCCCCGTTGAAGCAGGGTTTAGCCAAATTCTACCCCAGCGCTCGCTCAATGATTGGGATCTTTTTGCATCGTAAATTCAACCAAAGACAGCCTAGGGAAGGGCGGGCGGGGGGGCGGGTGAAAGTGGAATGCGCTGTAGCAAAGGGGGCAGAAGATAAGGAAAACACAAACCGGTTTCGCGTGAAGTTTGGTAAATAGAAAAGAAATGTCTGTTGCGGAAGGCCACAACGGTAGGGGGAGATGGGGCGGGAGAGATAATTAGATATCTATAATTAATAATGTTTACGCTCCCGGATGACTGCCATGCTTTGGTGTTTAATTGGGTCGAGGCTGGTAATGCTGGAGTATATCGGTGAGACAGAGAGATAGAGAGAGAGAAAGAGGTGATGTGACATGATGGAATCATTTTAGCTTGTTATGGGAGAAAAACTGTGATAACGTTTGGAAGAATTATGCTCTGATTTGTGTGTGTGGATTTTTATTTGAAATATGTTTCAAATCTTTTCCAGCTTTATTTATTGTTCAAAATATTCTATATGTGTTAGTTTGTGATTGTGTATGAGTGAAAATTAATTTCCACTGATTAGTTTTACCATATCATCTCAACACCTTACACACAACCGACCGCACATGTTTCTAATTTAAATTCCTCCCTCCTACGTAAGCTATTTATTCCCCTCTAATCCCAGTGTTACCGATTGTGGAAACGATAAAACGATGGGTGGTAGTTGCTAATCGTGCACCTTTTCAAACCTGTTGCCCGGCCTGCTGCAGGCTATTAAAATACTCTTCCGCCACTTCCACTTTGTTGTTGAATAGGAAGAATAAAAAGGCTCCCCCCTCAAGAGATTGGAAAAAGCACTGAAATATATGTATAGGACAAACAGCAGTGATTGTATTGCGCTTCAATTGTACCCATTAAACATACAAACTGTGGTGAAACTTACCGCCATCGACTGTGGACCGTCCTGCAGAAAGCAAAGAAATTTATATGTGTGTGATGGTTAAAAAGTACTGTTTTTCCCACCCGCCCCGAAAAACGCAATCGGTGACCGGCGGCTTTGATGCAAATGGAGCGTAACTTTTGCGTGTTTCCATTTGCTCTCTGCAAACCGCCGGCGACCGGCGAAGGGAAAAGCATAGCGGAAAAGGTGGCGGGGCGGTAATGGACGGTGATCGAGTAGGAAAGTCAAAGTTTGCGCATACGCTTGAGCTGTTTGTTATCCACTTTATTTATTCAATATAACGGTCCACACACGCCGCCCACCCCCTCCCTCTCTCCCCCTTTCTCGCAAACCGGTAAGTGGTGGAAGCACACTTCATTTATAATGATGTATTTATTTATGGAATAATGACAACAACCAGCTCCACACAGCGCTTTCTCGCACGAGTAGTGCTGCAGGATGATCTCTGCTTTCACCGAACGAACAGAAGAGAAAAAATATGGACAAATGTGGCACAGCACGGTGATGTGGCGGCCATTGATGGTGGGGGTGGGGTGGGTGTAGTACGATTTATTGTTCGCGTGTTTGACACACGTACGCGACTATGTGGCGGCACACTAACAGAGTAAAATTGCCAACCACACACACACACACACACACACACACGCACACGTACGGCTCCAAACACCACACATCGGCAGGGGAGCAGCATCATTATCTTCATCAATAAACCAGCTCATGTGTTGCAAATTGTTCGACAAACGGAAATGAACGGAATGGGCAGACCGGATATTATTGAAATGTGTGCGAGATACACACACGCACACGCACTGGTTGGACACGGGTGTGTACTGGTGGTGGGGCTGGTGCTGCGTAGGTTAGCAGTGGTAAATATGCGCTCATTATGCGAGTCAATAAGCCAACGCTTGTTGATGTGTGTATGTGGTGGAAGCGGGCGAACAACGGTGGTGGTTTGGGACGGCTGGCGCGCGTACTTGCCAAAACCGAACCGAATGCCACAACTTTGCGGCTTATGATGCCATTTCGTTGCCCATTCACACTTGCCCTCTTGCGGAGGAGGCGCCGCCAACCCCTGCGGCCACCACCACCCTCACTGCGATTAACATGGGAAATTCATTTTGTGTCCCGGGTACAGCTCTCTACACCCATTCTCTATCACACTATCGCACGGCTGGATGGAGAAGAGAGGAGTCAAGCATGATGTGTGTGTTTGCTCGTTCATCCCGTGCGGCTGCCTGGGCCGTATTGTACACGTTTCGCGGCTGATGTTAAACATTAAATATAACATGTAATTACCAATTAATTAAAACAAACCGATGTGATAATGCGAGGAAGCCGCGCGTGGGGAGGTGGTATATCGGGCGTGTTAAAAGTTGGCATCGACACGGTGTGGCAGTTGTACATCGTTCATCTCCTTTAATTTGCTCGTTTAGATAAAACAATTTTTCTGCACATTATGATTGTTTATTGCATGAATTATGTTAAAAATGCCTCAATTCTACTGCACTGATGGTCGAAAGTCGTTTCATTAAATATGACGGGTTTAGCGATTTAAATGTATAACATATTTTACAAACTCCTTTTTTATGTATTAATTGTTCGGATTCCTATATATCGTACGAATATTATACGCGGAAAGTGTTCGTTATAATGAAACAAAAAGTATCAACAAGATAATTAACAGCAAGCAGAAATCTACCCCCTCCCCTTCATGATAATTATTTCAGGCCGTGATTGAAACACAACACCCGCATGGCACTACGATCCATCCAGCGGTCGTACAATATTTATTGATCAATGGTTTCCACTCCCATCCCCCCCTATTCACTCCCTTTTCGATTACGGGCGATTTTCCTGTCGCCAATATGGTACACGCCACCATGCGTCTCCATCGAGATCCGGCCGCCCCCTTGATCGGTCCGTCCCGTATGTCAGTGTGTGAATTGACCTAACGCCAACATGAATCGCTGAATTGAATTAATTTCAAAAGGCCCTTCCCGTTTCTCCTTTCCTGTCCGTTCCTTTCCACTGTCTGCTTTGCTTCTGTGTTCTACCGTCGCGTGTGGGGATAGGTAACCGATATCCCCCCCCCCCTCCCTCCATCCCTCCCAGCACGTGTGGCGCTGGCGAAAGAAGATAATGATTATGTGCTGAAACGGTACGCGGCGAAGCGCCTCCGTAGGCGACAGTGCACAGTGCACTAGGGGTGGGGCGCTGGAGGAAGGTTGATAAATACGAATTATCCTCCCGTCGGTTAATTGGGTCCGATCATAAATAGTTGTATCAATTAAAACAATTTGATTTATAATTATCATTTGTACCGCGTGTGTGTGTTATGCTGTGTGCGGTGGTGCAATGGAGCACAGATTTGCTCTATGTGGCTGAACACAATGTGAAGCCCAAAGGGAGAGGGAGAGCAGGACGCAACGTTGTGTGAGTTTAATTATTTTTCCACCGCGAGGGATTCATCGCGCGACAGTGGGACTGGTAGGGAAGGCAAACAGCGCCTACCTTTGATTGTGTGGATTATTATAATGGCTTTTGGGGTGTTTTCGTTCAGCATTTTTCATCTTGTGCAGGTTGATGATGGGTTAAGCAGCCTATTGATGAAACACGTTGATTGATTGATTGCGAGAACACTCACTCAATGTCGGAGGCTGTTTTCTGAGAATGGCTGATTGCAAAACAGTAGTTTTGTAATATGTTTGATGACTGTCACGGTCGTCATGTGGTATGTTTTGAGATAGTCCCGGTATGTTCGATTTTTGGGACGGTTGCCATGTAGTAACTTTGAACTCGCGTTGGTCAGGGTGGCCTTCGTCATCGTTTGCCGAATTAAGTAGAACTGAGGTGGATACTGTTTCGAAGCGGACGTTCGACACTTGATCGTCCAGGCGATCATAGAAACCTTTAGGAGGTTTCCCTTACTGGAAACGTTGGAGTTTAGAGGCCTTACCTTGGGCAGGGGGACATATCTAAACTCTTTAAATGAGAACTCGATAGATGTAGGATGGGCATAGTCCTATCCTGACAGTCCGAACGAATCTGACCTGCCATGATCGGAGTTGGTTTTATTTATACTCAAATGAAGTTAAGACTTTCACACATTTGGTTCCGGGTTGTATGTTGGAAAGTTATTGTTTTCACTAAGCTAGTTACGTTTGTCTTTTGTTGACAAGAACAATGGTTCTTGTCACTAAGTTCCTGTTTTGGGTTTAATGCTTCTACTGTTCCTGCTTTGGGTTATAAAGCATAAACTGTTCCTGCTTATTTTGTACGTTTCGGTTGGTTCTGTTAAATGTGTCACAATTGTTTTTATATGAACGGTGTGGCCTGAGCTCTTCCGGGTGTGTATGGTATGATCTGATTTACTGAATGTGTTATAATGAATGTGTTACAATGGTGTGATTTGGCTTTCCAAAGTGTGTTACTATGTGTCTATGGCTGATAGTGTGTATTACAATATGTTCTGTATAGCAGATATGCTACACCTCCCCCCTTTAATAGAATAACGTAAATAATGAAATTGTTTGAAGTTATTCTTTTCATTTAATTAAACTGATTTTTTTTTGCTATGCTTTTTTTTTTTTGGTTTAGTAATAAAATGATTTGTTATCTCTTAAGGTGGGTAATATTTTATGTAAATAGATCTATTGTTTAGAGATAAAGAATTGGGAATATTTAATTTTCCTATAAAATATTTAGATTTTCCTATAATTTGTTCGTTAGGTTCACATCTAGAGTTTTCTGCTTTTATAGATATTATGACTTTTAGCATGGAGATAACATTATGAAATTTTACTAGGAGCTCTTTTAGATACTTTTCGTAAGCAATAGTTCTTCTTGGTTCTTTTACGTTTACATCACATAATGTGGAATAATTCATTTTTCTAGCCTTTTTATCCTGGCAATATAATTCATTGCTTGATTCATTTATATAATTCTTCTTTGATTTGATGCTACGTTTTGTTCTCTTTGCATGTTTTAGCTCGGTTGTATCATTTTTGTTGCAAGAAATCTCATCATTTATTTCCATTTTGTCTAGCAGTAATAAACTATCTGTCACTTGTTCATCAACAATATTTTTCTCATTGTCATTACTTGTTGTAATCATTTGTATATGTTGTTTGTTTTCATGTTTATTATAATGTTTAGTATCATTTTCATATTCTTTTGTTAAGTTATTATTTTCTTTAATTATTCTTTCAGAGTCGCTTCTTGACTTATTCATATCATTAATTGTTTCATCATTCAATGCATTTCTTCTTGTTGATCTATCTTCAAGTTTTTTGTTTATATAATTCGATTTGCTTTTAATATTTTTATAATATTTTTGAGTACGATCGTTCATTTGAATAGTATTTGTATAGTCTTCGTAATTTTGATTATTGAATTGTGTATGATTGTTTTGTTCTGTTCTTACATAACAGCATTGGATTTTATTGGAATTGTTCTGACTACTGTTTTTATAGTTGTATTCGCGATTATTGTATCCTTGGTTAATTTGACTCATACTACTACAATCGCTTAACTGATGGTGGCGTTTATAGAAACTGAAATTGTTATTATTTCTATTACTGAATTTGTTGGATGGTGTTTTAGTTGTTATTGATTGATTAAAATTTGGGTAAATTTGATAATTAACTTCGGTATCTTTGTGTTTAAAATCCCTATTGTTGTTTCTGTTGTTGTTCTGTGCATATCTTACGGGTGGGAACCTGGGTAGGTTTTGTGCCTGAAATCTATTATTATTTTGGAATTTGTTGAAATTATTCCTTCCTTGGTAGTTGTTTCCATACTCTCTATTGTTCCTGTTAGCGTTTGCATATAGGATCTTTATACGATCATTATTTCCCTTTTTCATTCTGTCTTCTAGCTCCAACTCTACTGCTCGCTCTATTGCTTCATGCAAGGTTTCGAATTTACTCGATCTCATTATAATTTTGGTCTCGAAATTTTTGAGTCCATAACTCAATGCACTGATTCCTGATTTAGTTGCCTTTTTTCTTGCTACTTCTGGCGCTATCTCTTCTGCAATGTATGCTTCTTCTAGTTGTTTCGTTAATTTTTCAATAACGCTTCCAAAATCTTCTATCCTTCCAATCTGTTTAGTATTGTCCATTTTCAATACTAAGATCTCTGGTGTTACCTTTATGCTGCACCTGTCTTGTAATTTGCTAATTATATCTTCGATTGAGGTTGGGTTTTCCCCTACGACAATTCGCGCTTTTCCTGTAAGACGTCCTAATACCAGTTCTATTATTGTTTCTTTATTTTCCGGATTTACTATTTTCTTTAGTACGTTTAAATTTGACACCATACTTTTCAAATCCTTCTCATTACCATCATACTTTGATATGAGAGAAGTGGTGATTTTAATTAATTCCATAATGTCAGCCATTTTGTCTGGTTTAGTTTCTATTGTTAGTCAAATTGCCTGAAGAGGCAGAGCCTACATTTGTTCAGCTGTTTCACCTGATCATAATTTATGTCTGATTCTTCTATTTTCTCTAACAATTTTTTGCATCGTTCAATTTGTTATTGTTAGTATTGTCACAGTCTATAGACAATTTAAGTAAATTCCTAGCCTGTTTTTGCTCTTTTTGCAACTTTATGCAGTCTGATCAGTAAAATTTCGTATTTACGGTACCTTTTTTTGAATACATAGCATGTATCTTTGTTGTTGCTGCTCATGATGATGCCTCGTTACCGGTGCTTGGTGTTTAATCGATGCTTGGTGTTTACTCGATGTCTGATAAGAATTTCTACGATGTCATCAGTCGTCACTCGACGTCTTGTCGAGGTTGGGACCCTATGTCCATTCGCGCATGCCAATCCATATTGGGCAGTGAACTCGCCTTGTCTTCTCATCTTCCACGTTGGGAACGGTTGTTCCATTCAATCACACTGGTTACATCTCGTGGACTGTATTCTCGCCATTCATTCTATCACCTTTCCAATGAACATCACTTCTACACAGGTATTGCTTATGGTTTCACTGCACTGCTTCTCATTACTCATGACATCATTATTTCCGTTTACTTTAGTTGATGCGATGTTCCTCACTTCAAGGTAGCTCTAGTTTGCAAACTGATCGCTTAAGGGTTTATTCATAATGTTGTTGCATTTTTGCACGTTGAGGAAGGTTGTCACAACACTTTTTTTTGTATTGCTGTACATCACTTTTTTTTCGCCCTTCAAACGGTTCATCACTTATATTTTCGATGAGTTGTCATTTTGTACACCACACTGTATTTGCTTTTGGTCGCTCATTCATAGCGATTGTTTTTTTTATTTGGGTCACTTGTGCCAGTTGCGTTGTTCAATACAAATTTGCACATTTGACACTTTTTCCGTCGTATACCGGTTATGGTCAAAAACGCACGTTTTTTTTACACTATTTGATGCGTTAGCACGATACTGCTGTACGTTACCGTTGTACGTATCACAAATAATTTGTTTAAACTTCTGCCCGTCGATTGCAGATTAAGGTCACGGTCGCCATGTAATATGTTTGATGACTGTCACGGTCGTCATGTGGTATGTTTTGAGATAGTCCCGGTATGTTCGATTTTTGGGACGGTTGCCATGTAGTAACTTTGAACTCGCGTTGGTCAGGGTGGCCTTCGTCATCGTTTGCCGAATTAAGTAGAACTGAGGTGGATACTGTTTCGAAGCGGACGTTCGACACTTGATCGTCCAGGCGATCATAGAAACCTTTAGGAGGTTTCCCTTACTGGAAACGTTGGAGTTTAGAGGCCTTACCTTGGGCAGGGGGACATATCTAAACTCTTTAAATGAGAACTCGATAGATGTAGGATGGGCATAGTCCTATCCTGACAGTCCGAACGAATCTGACCTGCCATGATCGGAGTTGGTTTTATTTATACTCAAATGAAGTTAAGACTTTCACACATTTGGTTCCGGGTTGTATGTTGGAAAGTTATTGTTTTCACTAAGCTAGTTACGTTTGTCTTTTGTTGACAAGAACAATGGTTCTTGTCACTAAGTTCCTGTTTTGGGTTTAATGCTTCTACTGTTCCTGCTTTGGGTTATAAAGCATAAACTGTTCCTGCTTATTTTGTACGTTTCGGTTGGTTCTGTTAAATGTGTCACAATTGTTTTTATATGAACGGTGTGGCCTGAGCTCTTCCGGGTGTGTATGGTATGATCTGATTTACTGAATGTGTTATAATGAATGTGTTACAATGGTGTGATTTGGCTTTCCAAAGTGTGTTACTATGTGTCTATGGCTGATAGTGTGTATTACAATATGTTCTGTATAGCAGATATGCTACAGTTTGATATATTTATTAATATTACATGTTAAAGATGTACTTCATTTTACAGTTCCTTAAACTTGTTTTTATGGTTTAAGCTCTTTAGAATTATGATTCCTTATATTATCCTTTTGTTAGCTGGGACGTGCCGGTAAACTTGCTATTTAATCGTTTTTTTATAGTCCTGTCGGATTTCTTTCACTTTCCACAACACGATGCAGTGGATGGTGTTAATATTTTTGTTTCAAATGTTTTTGCTTTTCTATCATTCTCATTGTATGTGTGTGTGAATATTTTACTGCAATAATTTGCTACCACAAGCGCGCGTCGCTCCTCTGCTTGCCGTTTGCTCTTTTGTTCAAATAATTGTTTTTGCCTTCATTTGACACATTCAATTGGATTTTAAGCTTCGCGTGTTTTTTTGTTTTGGCTTCTTTTGCTGGTGCCACTTTTTTGTGGCCACTCGTAAAGCCATTCAACTGACTAAAATACACAAAGCAGCATCAAAAATGTATCGCATTTCGCTTGGACCACGGCCGCCGAGGGGGGCTCCATGGCGGCACCCGAAAAACAGATAAATAAAATTATCAACCGGGTGTTGTGCGCTTCAGAATTGCTACCCGTATTCAAACAACAGCAAAAAAAAAACAACACACTATAAGTTGGTATATTGATGAGCGCATTCCAGCCGCGCCGAATACGTAGAATGGTGGGTGTAGAGAGAGAAAAAAACATACAGCGAAAACACAACATGACAGCAGAACAAATAAATAAACACGCTTGGGGTATTATTTTTGTTCGGTAGATGGATTCTCCCATACCTTTTCTGCACATACATCTCCCGATTGAAATGCAATTGCACGAGTTGAACGTGAATCCTCGCCAATTGCCCGCGCTGCTCCATGCTTGCCCCGGCCCTCTCGCCGTAACAAAGCGTGTGTGCTGCATTTTACTCTTGTCCATTATTATTATTGTAAAAAAATGATGCTCAATGCATTGAATGCAGATGAGGAGGAATGCGTTTTTTGTATTGTTTTTGTTTGCTTTTAGGTTTTTTTTGGGTAATGTCTCATTCGCTATGTGTGTGCGAGTGTGTGTGTGCACGGAGGAATTGATTCAGTTCACTGCTTATCAACTATGCGCAGCATGTGTGGCAAATTTAATTTTTAACTGTAGCCAAATCGAATCCATTTGCGCTCTAAGCGTGCTTTTTGCGAAACCACTCTTCACACACACCCTCAGATACATGCATACAACAACAAACACGCAATCGTGCAGAGTGGTTATGAAAATGGACAAAAACCGACCTGTATCGAAACATTCGGCCAATTGACAGAGTGGAAAATAAAAGTGCATACCCCAACCACCCACCTGCACCGGCAATGTACGGGGTACATTGAAATGCATAGCTTTTTACTTTATCTCTCTTCACACGGCCCGTATTCATTTGCTGCCGATGTTTTTGACGGTGGATTATGTCACTGTTTGATTCTGCACTCGAATGCGATAAATATCTCATGGCCCTAAATCGCTACACCGGACACGGATATTGTGTTTCGTTTAGATTTTCCGTTCATTTTTTTTTCACTGTCTGCTTCCAACTGGAAGCATCGAATTGGAATTGTAGCGATACGAGCGAAAGGTGAACAAAAAATGTTTGCTTTGGAAACTTAATTTATATTTACTTTGAAGAATAATAACCTTTTTTATTAGAATCAGTAGTGAAATATGTTTAGTAATTATAAAAGTATAACAATTCCGTGGTGACAGTTAGTCGGTTGACAAGAAACAACGCATTAGAAGATGTTAACCATACACAAGCAGTGCATTTTTACATAAATTTAAAGTATTTGCAAATCGTTTGAATTCACCTCGTTGGAAAACAAACTCAACCTCAGCTCGGGAGTGATTTATGTATTCTTCAACCTGTAGTGCGTACTGTGTAGCGTTCTGTGGCATCGTCTCATGACTACACAGCACTTGTGGAATCGTTCTATCACAGTGAACATTCCAACATTCCCCGTCTCGTCCGCACCTAATCCTAAATCCTAAATTTCCGCAAAACCGCAACGGCTTACCTTTTGGAAGGGAGGCTCCATCACCCCGCAGCCCGTGAGAGTAAAGCTTTTTCCCACACAAAAACACGAAAAAGGACTAACTTTTACCGTCTGTCTGGCTGTGTTGGGTTCGGGTCGCGCGTGTATGTGGACAGTGAAATAGTTCATCCATCGGCTACTTGCCAAGGCTCCAATGTCGGAAGTGATATGTTTTTCTCCCCACTGCTCAACCAGCTGGGTTTTCACTTCCCTCCCACACCCCGGGCAAGCATGGTGAGAGGTTGTTCCAAAACATTCAGAAAACATCTGGAAAGAGTAAGAGAGAAAGAGAGGGATAAAGAGAACGACGCAGAGTGTGGTAGAAAGTGGAAAGAAATCGAAAATGGCTATCCTGTCGATAGCGCCAAACACTGTCGAGGAGATACGGCCATGATGCCTGGAGCCCCACCATCCGCAAAAGTGCGGGGCATTGGATGCGGTGAGAAAAGCGGGTTTGCTTTGGAGAGGCTTTTCAAAATACGCTTCACATGTGTGTGTGATGCTCGAGAATGATGCTGGAGAAATGCAGGAACTGATTCGTCTGATGGCTTTCCGTGTGTACACTCTTTGGCTCCCCTCCCCCGGACAAAGGACGTTGTGGTGGAAGCCCCGTCGCGGTGATAGCGGTGGACTTGGGCAAGGGCGTGTGCCCGTTGTGCCGAACAGAATGTGGGATGCTCATGGGAAGTGTTTTGAAATGTCGTTGTTCCCTTTGCCCCGGGTGGCCGGACAAAGCTCCATTCAAGCACGGAAGCTGAAACACGTGCTACCGGTCGGTCGGTTGGCTTGTTTGCTGCGCACCGGCAGCTTCTTGCCTCGGGGACTTTTCCGGTAAACAGTGAACACAGCAAAGGGATGGAAGGGAGGAGGGAGTGTACGATGCCTGCAAATGTTTGTTGCACTTGACATAAAGCTGACCAAAGAGGCATCAGTTCATTCGATCCTTGTGTCGCTTGAAAATTTCATCCTCTCACTGTTTGCATGTGTGTCTATCGTGTGTGTGCGTGTGTGTGAGACAGAGAGGGGAGAGAGTGTTTCGCTTTGCTACCAGAGCTTTGAAACAAACGGTACGATGTGATGTAGCTGATGTTAGTTTTCATGATCATTTTCTCCTGCCTTCTTTCCATTCAATCCTCCAACCAACTGGAACAATGGTGATGCTATGGCCAGATTGAGCCCGTTTCCTTTCCTTTTACCTTTCAAGCTAATACAATAACGCGTTCGTTGCCTATCACGCACAAAAAAGGAAAAAAGGCCCGACACGTAAAGTGCACCTAACGCGTGCTACTAAAAAAAATAGTGCTACATACTGTACATCATCCCGCATATGGTGTTTTAAATAACATAGAAACAACAAAAAAGGCATTGAACTGTAACAGGCTTTCAGCAGAGCGGGCAAACACTTCTGTGTTCCGTGATGTGTATTGTAGCTGTTTCAAGTCGAATGCATCGATGTGTTGAGAACCGTTAGCAGCAATCTCTTCGGTATACCCTTTGATCAATATTTTTTGCACTTTGGTAGCAGTTATCGTGATCTTACCATATGAATTTGTCCCCTTTGCAGTGCGTAAGTTGATCACAAAAGTCACAGCTACAGTAGATTTCTCTTGTTTTGCTCTGTAAATATGGTGAGTGTAGTTAACACAATGCTATTTTCAATGGATCAACAGCTGACTAAACACATCACAAACTTCATTGTAATATTTTTTTATAGTCAAGTAGAATCTAACCAAGATGCATGAGCTGTTAAAAACTCAAATACGGTAGGCATTTGTTGATGATAGGCTTGCTTATTTTTTATTTTGTTTCATCATTCAGTTTTTTTAATGATCTCTGACAGAAAAGTATTCAACTGTTGTTTGTTGAATGTTTGAATTTAAAACGTTTTTTTGACAATGAAAAAATGAACAAATGTCTTGTTTAACCTTCCATTTAGTCAATTTATGATTGAAGTTTAAAAAAATGTTATTTTTTTGCCAATGAAAGGCATTTTTTTGTGTGTGCTTCTTGGGAGCAACGTAACCCTTTTTTTGCTGCTTTCCTTTGTGATTATAATATAATGCTTACGGATACACATTTCCGCTGAACGATTATTTAACGTCTGCCAGCAAGGCGACTACGCAATCATTAAATGTGCATCACGAAGGAAGGGGAACGAGGGAGTTACGGTGTATTGATGCCAAATAAAAAAGGGATAAAAATCATTCCCAACCTTTTCCCGCTGTCATCGCTGTGGAGAGCAGTCGAGGGGGGAGGGGGGTCGGATCCGTTTTACTGCTACAACAGATTCATCATTTGTTTCCCCATTATTACCGAGAATAGCCCAACTTCCTGCCAGTTTCAGCACAACTCATCACAATCATTCATTTGCACACGCTTTTTATACCATTATGATGATGCCGGCGCGTCCTTTCCACTCGCACAGCCCTTTTGGTTTTGTTTGTTTATTTATTTACTTTTGTGTGTGTGTATGAATGTGTGTTGTTATTGCCGTTGACTGACCGCCTACGCATTTTTATTAACTTCTCTCTTTTGTAGTCCTTCTTTGGGGCTGTGTGAGAAGACCGGCCACCTTTGCGCCGCTCCCCGCTTTTATGCTATATCGCATTTTTGAAGGGATCAATCGATAGCAAAAGCGAAGAGAAAAAAAAAGATAAAGTAAGTGGGTGTGCAAGAAGGGTGAGCATGGGACAAACACAACAACAAAGAGCAGCAGCCTTCCATCATAATCATATCGTTTTTTTTTCACCTTCTTCCTCTACCCTGCTGGTGCTGTTGGCTCCGGGCATTTTTGCACAGTGCTGAAGGGGAGAGGGGATCAAGGAGAAGGAAAGGGGACAGCAGCAAAAGATTATCTCTTTGCGTTGGTTTCTCTCCCGCGCAAACAGCCGCCTGAACAATGCCGCCAAAGGCCACGCCATGGGATGATACGCACCTTCCGCCCCCGTGCACTTCTTTTACCCACTTTAGCTTCTCTCTCTCTCTCTCTCTCTCTCTCTCTCTCTCTCTCTCTCTATCTCTCTCTCTCTTTGTCTTTCCCCCGCAAGCAGTAGTTCATTTCCTGTTAACGCGACGGTATAAAGGAGATGATTTTGCTTCGTGGTTTGAATGAAAACAGAGCGACGGCGCGTGCAAAAAATAAGGAAAAAATGGAATCGCATGTTATTGTACGAGCGAACGAGAATGGAATGAGACACGAGGGTGCGGAAGAATGGATGAGCAACGCATCATCTTCATCATGAATTACGGATTCCAGAAATCCGTGGCCGGAATTCCGTGGGTAGGCCAAGCGGCGTCATCACGAACCGTTGCTTTGGAGGAAGTAAAAAGTGCAAAGAGCAGACATCATCATCGTCATCGGCCCCATTCTCTTGACTTCTCTTTACCGCATCCCTTCCGGCATCGTCGTCGCTAAATCTCGTCGGCTTAGCCCATTCATCAACACCCAAAACCTATATCGCCACCGTGTACGCTCCCCGCTCCTGCACCAAAGTAGCGATGGGTTGTTGTGTGCGAAAGGCAACGGCGTACGTACGCGTACGCTCATCAACTTCAATCATTTGTCGTTCACTTTGGTGTTGCGTGAGTGCCTTTGTTCTTCCTCCTAGCCTATGCGTGCTGAGCTGGGTGCGTGTGGTCGGTAGAGTCTGTATGTGGCGTTTTTCTTTCGATTTTAGCTCGTTTCAGCATTGCGAATGATGATGAGCCGTGGGTTTTACGCTTGAAAAATCTGAGCCAGGACAATTTGTTGGTGCTGGAATGAGGCCACACCGAGAGAGAGAGAGAGAGAGAGAGAGAGAGAGAGAGAGATAAAGGACCGAAAAAGCATCGCACGAAATGGGAGGGAAAATCGGATATGGCTTTTTTTCTATTTACTTCTCCCCTCAAACTCATCATTCATCATAAGTCAGATCTAGCCAGGGAGGGGGATAAAGATGTGTGGCCCCGGGGTTTGCTCGTTCTCTGCGCACTAGAGTATCGTGTCTAGAGTAAAAGGAACCACATTCGGCAATTCGAACGCTCCCCATTTCGAGTGATGCGTTTTGCTCCCAATTCACCGGGCACATCAAACCAACCCAACCCCTGCGGAAGTCATAAAGCCTAATTCAATCAAAGAAAATCCTTCCGGGAAAAAACGCTTCTTCAATAAACAACTCGTCCTTCCGCAATCGATGTCATCCCGCACTGTCCCTTCTTCATGTGCAACGGAGCGGGCGCGGGCGGGGCTCTCTGTTTCGTTTTTCGATTAGAATCGATACCGATCTCTGCTACATAGGACCGGGCCGGGCTGTCGGGAGACGGACTCTATCGAAGCAATGATGGCTTAGGTGCCCATGATTCGTCCACTTCGTTGCCACTCAACTTCCACACTCCCCAGCCCCCCCCCCCCCCCCCCCCCCCCGGGTCACCATAGTGTTAAATATAGTCAAGAGGTTCGGCCTTATTTTGGTACCGAACAACGGGATGGTAGGCGGAGGTGAAGTCTTCATCAAGCGAGAAGACTTTGCTCCCTCGCTGGTTCGATTTCAGCTTTTTTCTCTTGATACATTTTCTTGTTCATCTTCTATTCAATGTCTCGGCGGAAAATGATGCTGATTAAGAGGATGACAAGAATGAAACGTTTCTGTCGGCGCACTCCTCTCTCTCGGTCCCGCATCCGTACTCCGCCGGTTCAATAAAAAGCTTCTTCCTCTGCCTTCAAGATAAAAGCGATGAAGCCAAAATGGCTTCCCAAGCTTACCGAAGGCAAATGACAACAATGGTATGGTGGTCGATGACATTACGGCGCTGAAGCTTATAAATCGTGCTTTTTATTGATGATGGAAATCATCGAATAAGTTAACTCGCTGATTTCGTTATTGTGATTTCTTATTTGATTCGTACACTAATTGCTGTCTTACTTGCATACCAAAGTGTGATCTTGTGAAATCTTCTCTTTTACTTGCGTTTGGCTTCCCGTACAACTATTCATCAATAATTTCCTCAAAGTTGATCGACATTTTGGCTGAGCTGTCTGCGTTTGAATGGTGGCAAATCGTTTACAAAAGGCAATACCGACACACCTTTGACAGGGGAAAAAATCAACCCTCTCAGCAAACCTTTATGTTCCCCCCACTTCGATCGATGCCCAGAACGTATGTGGCGCAGGGCCACAAATAGACCAAATCGTCACAAAAATCAAATCATGCCCTGGGATCGGATGATGATTCCCCTTTCCGAGGAGTTGTTGTCGTTGTTTGATATTAACGAAAATAAAATCGAACAAAATACAACCCCACAACACGAAACGGGTAAACGAAGTGGGGAGGGGGAGGGGATCAAGCGAATGATTCTCTGTTACCTCCCGCTCACCTCCCTATTCCGGGGAAGAAGTGAGAGGTGGATTCGAGAATTCGTGGACTGACTGTGCTCGAGAATGATTTTGTTCGTTTTATTATTTTTCAATAAAGTCATGAGGTGGGGGTGCAGTTCGTCTCCTCCACACTACGTCCCAATCAACTCCGCCGCTCCATCGATATTGACGTTCGATTTGAGTTCGTTTCACCTTCTCCTTCCCGCTCAAATGTACTCACCAAAAATACCTTCTGCTATCGTGTTATGGATTCTGTTTGAACTTTTGGTTCAAATTTCCTCCCTCTTCCAGCGACGCCTTTTTACCATCAATATAACCACCACCGTTGTTTGGTTCGGCGTGTGTCTGTCGTCAGTAAGAAGGCGAAAAATTGAACAGTCACCCATGGGGAGATGAGAGAGAGAGAGAAGGACACAAGAATCGAATCGATTTTATGGCACACTATAAAGCTGTTTGCTGTTGTAACATTTTTCGGCGATTCTTCTTCTGTTTCCTATCCTTTCCACATTTACCGCACAGCATCTTCTCGGTACAAGGTGAGGATGTTTTAAAAAATGATGAAGGATAAGGCGCTGCCCCTCAAAGTTCGCCTTTCCAATCCTTGGAAGGATGCAAGCACTCTCAACCGCACAAGACAAAAAACCGAGTCTTTCTTCGGTGATGTGTTTGCTTCTGCCAAAATACGGGAGTTGGCGCCGGGGGTGCCGAAAATGACAAAGAAAAATCCATTCACTTGTCAACCGTTACGAGGGGAGCTTAACCCAAAATTCCAAAATCCGGCTGAATTCGTGAGACACATTCTGTTGGTTTGCACAGGACGACACCTCTTTCAAGAGTTTATCCCACAGCTCGGTCACCCTAACTGGACTTTAGTTGAATTTGCTAAAGGGAAACTTTTTTTTCGCTCCATTCTTTTTGGTCTCCCGCGTCCTTCCGTCCTCCCAAAAACGGTGCATCTAAAATTGGTTATCCAAAACCCCATGCATCGGGGTTATTCTCCAAACCATGGAAGGGCTAAACATTTATCATTTTTCTATTGAACGGGAAGAAGGGTCGTAGAAGAAGAGGGTGGAAATCTTTTTTAGGAAGTAAATACCCTTTTCTTTTGGAGTTTTCTTCCAGCTTAGGTGTGTGAGTGTGTGTGTGTGTGCAACAGTAGGGTTTGGTCGGTTAGGTGAAACATTCTTTTATTTCTCGTTTCTTGTTTTTCCGTCCTTCCGTTTGAATCCGTTTTGCGTTTCTCCACCCATCGTGGCGCACCGGTTTATTCAACTGTGTGACTTCCGTTGCTGGTCGAAGAATAAGCCCTTTTTATGGTGCAATGTGTTAGATCCGGAAAAAAGGGATGAGACGATGCCGCCCCACACCCGGGGTCACAAAACACAGTCGGTGTCCATATGCTCGTTACCGCACGGTTTACCTGGCGTCTCCATCCATTCACACCACGCGCGCGCTCTCTCTCTCTCTCTCCTCGAAGTAAGTCGACCAAAGTCGCAATATTTTATATACCTCTTTTTCCTGAGTCCCGTTTACGGTCAGATGGTTGTTTGTAGATTTGTGATCTCGATCGGAATGCCTGCCAGTGGGCGAAGAGTGGACAGGATATTTCCAGAGTCAGTAAGAGAGGAAGGCAAAGTAAAGTAAACCCCAGCTCGGCTGGGTAGAGCAGCAGGTTATGGGCCAGTGACGTTTAATATCGCTCACGGAAACCCTTCGATGAAATGCGGTCATCTGCACGCGCGGGGCTCAAGCTATAGCGGGAAGGTGCGGTGGTGTGGATTGAATAAAAAATAGAATTTAAGGCAGCATAATGGTTGATAAAACGAAAAGAGACTTATCTGCTCGACATCTTGAAGGGCAGGAATGTTAGCCGAATCTGTTTTCATCCGCTTTTTTTTCTTTCCTCTGAGCTTTGAAGGTTATTTTTCTTATTTTCTGTGCTGCTTCTTGCGTAGACAAATATCAGTCCGCTTTTCCGGAGCAGCCGAACTAAGCGTGGTAATAATTTATTCAAAAGATTAGACGAACCTTTGCAGAGCGTTAGCAGCACACTTCAGCAACTTTGTTTGATGCATTTTAATCGGAGGAGATGACTCTTGAGTCTGTGACGAATATTTGCGAATATATTTTGCTTCTTTTTTGCAGTAATAGGATTTAGGAAAGCAAAGAAGCTTGATCGCTTTCATTATAAAATCACACTTATTTGAAGTTTTATTTATTGTTTGTTTTTCTTCTTTCTTTCTTTGCAGACCGAAATTGCCAAACGACTGAATGCCCTCATCGGCCAGCTGCTGCCATTCTTGGCAACGGAGCATCAGCAACAGATCGCCTCAGCCGTGGAGCGAGCGAAACAGGTCACAATGCCGGAACTGAACGCAATCATTGGTGTAAGTAGTCTTATTAGCAGACGCATTGAGGGTTAAAACTTGTATTCCTTCAAAAAGGCAATTCCGCCCCTACGTATGCGTAGTGTACCAAATAGAGCGATTCAACCAACAAAAAACACGCAGGGCCTCATGAAAAACAAAAAAATGTCGAGCTATAGCAAAGCTTTGATTGATTGATGATCCCCTGTTTTAATCGATTACCCTTCACCCCAAAGTGTCACATACTGATGATATTGTTCCTTTTCTTACCTTGTAACCATTTAATTATGTGTTGAGTTTATATCTAGATATATGCCTTAGTTGCGTGATTTTTCTTCCTCCCTGTTTTGGTTACTACATTTTGTTTGACCATTTGATTGCCCATAGTTTAGTGATTACATTGATTGAGTTCGAGTTCAAGTATGGTTCTGTTTTTCATCGCTCCACGTTAACATACGTACCAAATCAAACGGTTTTTGTTCATATGGTATTTAGTATTGTTTTGCCAAAATTATGGAATGTATTGGAACTACTTACTACTCTCTATTAGCTTTGCTTTGATTAAGGTCATGGTTTTGATCCTACGTTTGATATATTTACTTTCTTTCAAAGCTCCATCCCCAATACGATCGCCAAGACAATCAGTAGTAGACGCTCGATCGCTTAGTAGACGCGTGAATTCTCATTAGATTGCGTTATGCTTTTTTACCTATTTTTTTAAATTTGAATTATTCCATAATTGATGATTAAGAGAGTTTTGTTTCTTCGCTTCGTCGCTGGAGACCATTCATCTCCCAAGTGCGGCGATCGTTTATGTCCTAGTAAGAAGAGGGGGTGAATGTCTTGTAACGAAAACCTATTGTATGATAAGAAGGACCATTTCAACAATCAAAAATTTGTACACCATGTAATTTGATCTCCTATTTTTTCTTCTTCTTCTTCTACTCCTTTTGTCTCGTTTCTGACTCTTAATCGCACGCTGCAAATCCTCTCATTTTGCTGCTGCAAATTCTTCAAAAACAAAAACGCAAAACAAATCACCACCACTCAAACTCTCACGTTAAACAAAACCACAAAATTATTCGCGTCACGACACCCCCTCCGAAAATAAACGACCGATTTTGAAAAACGCGCAAAATGAAAACCATATGAATCCTCTTCTCGGCCTCGCCCTGCCAATCTGCAGCAACATCAGCAACAGGGAATTCAGCAACTTTTAGTAAGTTTCGTGTTAACTATTCAAACGCACATAACATCTATCCCCTCGCCCCCGCCCCCCATTCACCCTGCATTTTTTCTTTTTGTTGTGTCAACTGCAATGCACTTTTCCCTTTTATCCTGGTTTATAATGCTGAAAAAATCCCTCCAGCCTTACGCAGTTAATATGCAACAGAAAGAGAGCGTGTATAAGATATAACGAGAGAGAGGCGCTAGAGATCATAATCATCTTGTGTTTGTTCTAATATATCATCCTAACTAATGTTTTGAATCTGTGTCTGTGTAACAATGTCGTGAGATCAGGAATGGATTATTCGTTCAGGCTAGCATTTTCAGTTGGTTTATTCAGTTTATGCAAGACGTCTTTTTCATACACACGAAGACAATGTTCATATGTATAGCTTTTTATATTTCTTGTAGAATGTTTTTGTTTTATTGTGATGTTACTACCAATCATTATCAGCACAATTTGTTTCCATTTTACATGGCGCGAATTGATCATTTTTGCTTTTTTCCACGTGTTTCTATGAATTTATCATTAATGCCATTTTTATCGGTTTTAAAAGGGAAAAACCTCTTTTCTGTTATCATGCTTATACTTTGTTTGAAAAATGTCAATTGCATGTTCAAGCCGTTCAACAAGCGTGAAGCCTCAAGCCTGCTATAATACTTCCCCCACCAGCACAAACACTTGATTTGTACCATTTCAACCGTTGTCTGTTCGAAGGTATCGCAATTAAATCTAAATCAAGCGCTAAAAAATGCTCAGCGATAGTGATTCAGATGAAAGTGATGCTCTCGCTTTGCTATACATCGTCTATTCTTCCACGAAGTGCGCCCAGAAGCCAAGTGGGTCCATGCTGTTCTTCTCGTTCCCACATCATCATTTTCGGGTTTGTACACAACAAACTGCTGCTGATGGGATCGAAATTAGGCTTGTAAAAAGGCAGCACCAACGACGAGCACAAAAAAGCGAATCATCAAACCGTTTTCCGTAAATGGTTTACCCGAGATTGTGTTGTCACTGACTGTTGGCAGTAAAGCCACCGATTGGGAATTAGCGATTATCGGTTTCGGACAATCTCTTCCGCAAAATCTGCCATCGGGGAAGGGATGATGCGAGGGGCAGGGATTAATTAATTAACTTTGAAATTTCGAAACTCATCGAGTTTTACGACTGGTCGAAAGGAAAATCCCCTCGATTTGTGGCCGATTAGATTTTTATCGTGCCGTTTTAAGGACATTTTCACCAAGTCTGTTGTTTTGGCCATGCAATTGCCATTAATTGATTTGTTTTTGTAATTCAGAAACTTGAGATAGCTAAAGCGAACGTTCACATTTCAAATGTTCCAATCGTACGCGGAAGCGCTAGTTCGTTTGGGCTCAGTTTGTTGATAGCCAATGCTAAATACATATCTCATGAATTTCTAACTCCTCCACCCCTTGTTCAGTAAATTCGTTTTAGTTTCACCCCGCATCCGCACAACCGATTGAAATAAAATTTGTCGAGTTGATTAGTTCTTCTCCGTTTCCCTTCGGTCTCTCTCCCTTCCCTAACGACGGCTTTCTGTCCCTCGTAGGGCTCTTTGAGGCAGCAAAAACGCTCTCCATTAGTCGCACCCTCTCATTCTCCAAACCGGCCCAACCACTCCCCAAAATCACGTTCTGGTTGGCTCTGCCAACCAAAAACCGCAAAACATTAACATTCCTGTGGAGCGGCGTTCCACAAAGACCTTGGGTTCCGGGGCAAGGTTCGTCTGGGACTGAGAAACACGAGCGAAAGTGATTTATATCGATCAAAGACTAAACTGAGCAAGAAACTGTCCCTATCTCCCAAGCTCCTGCCCAACTCCATGGATCCATGCTGGTGTGTCGAAAGGTCTCTCAGTCGCTTCATTTCTCCGTCGTTTCCCATCCCATCCATTTCGGCATTCGGAGCGGAAACATCTCATGCCACAATTGTGCCAACGGCTACCGGGTCTTCCGGTTCCACTTACCCCAAAATTTAGCCCAAAGCTTGTCTCGTCCCTCGTTTCGGTTGTCTGACTAGCTCGGAAGGATACAGGCACTCCCCTCCCCGGCGCTCCTTGTGTGCTCCCGCCCTGTACCCCGTGTCAGTCATTAAGCGATCTTCTTATCTCCCGAAAGATTCATTCCGTATTCAACATTTAATTAACAACATCATCACGTTCCATAAGTTTCTCTATTATCCTTGCGGCACACACACACACACACTGCCACCTTCCTCCGACACTGTGTGGCTCGCAGCATCGTTCCTGCTGCTCGGTCTCGGTCTTTCGGCATCCCTTCGGGGCACCACCACCCCCCACAAGAACGTCTTTCTCCAGCTGCCTTTCATTTGATGTAGCTGAAACAATTGGTGTACGTGCGTGTGTGTACGTGTGTGTGTGTGTGAGTCCTATGACCGTTGAATAGTGAAAGGACATCCGACTCACTCTCCATCCATCCATCCCCCCCGCCACTGGGAGTTGTTGTGTGTTGTCTTCTCACACTCAACATGACACACACGTTGCTGCGCTGTCCGCTGCCTCCGTCCCCTTGGCACGGCGATGCTTTATTCTGTCAGCACACAATTCCCAACGATTATGTTCCAAGCCAAAAGACCACTTCCACCGTTGTGTGCGTGTTGGTCGTGGATGGATGGGAGGGAAGTGTCAGGGCTATTTCTATTTGTACGCTTCATTTATGGTCAAAATGCTTCGGCACCTCCCGCTGCTGCTGCTGCTGCTGAACACCGAGGACGCCTTGGTACGCTTCTTTCATCTGCCCAATATTCGTTACGCTTTCAGCCACGTTGTTGGGGAAAGTCCTTTATTTCATTGAAGCCCAATTCCTCCTATCCACGTTTCGCCCTCCCTCCATGGCCATGCTATTCGGAGGTCACCATATAATGTCCGAAATTGGTAAATGGGAATGCCCGAACCTGGGACAGCACCGACCGCCTAGCCGAGCGCTCCAAGTGGTGTTATGTGTCCTTTTATTTTCTTTTTTTCCTTGGCAGAAATCACTTCCACTCTCTCCTACACGAGTAAAACACAGCAAGTGTAGTAGGAGAAGCGAGGAGAAAGAGGGTGGCTGACCGAATGATTATGTTTGCGTCCCCAGGACGTGACAATAAAACGCGCTCTCGCCGTCCAAAAGGACGACATCGACGACGACGACGACCGTAACGATACCAGCGAGAAAATGGAGCAATGAATTCTTCTGTATTTATTTCTCTATTCTCTCTCTGCTCACGCTGCAGGCTCGTCCTGATTCCTCCCGGGCCCATGGCACCATTCGATTTTATGACACTAATTTCATTGAAGGGCGAGGGAAGACTAATACGGTTTAGTCGTTTTTGTGTGGCGAGGCGCAAGGCGCAAACGGAGCAGGAAGGGCGGTGTACCATGTTTTCTTCGGGTTTTGGTACGACCCCTCCTCTGCCGCAGTTTGCACGCACGCACGCGACTATTATCACACGCACGAGCCCAAAACACGCACGATAAATAAATAGATTAATTGCAATCGTGCGACACATTGTGAAACCAATTGGCCAATTGGCGTACTTTCGATGGACTGTTTGTGCCAATTACATAGAAAATTTGACTTAATTTTCAAAGACAACAATAACGTCAATCATGAAATTGCACGCGTCATTTGAGAACAGCATGAGTCTGTACCATCTCTTTCTGCGCAAATCCCTATTGGAATTGAATTGAATAAAGTGTTCATGAAAACGAGAAAAACTTATCCCAGCATTACGTCGCCCAGCTAGCCACCCACGCTTGCTGCTGTAGCAGTGAAACGCATCCAAGCGAGAAAAACTAATGGCAGTAATATCATCATTCCGGCGCCGGAAGCAATGGTGGTTAGGCAACCAACACCACGAGCACTTCCTCTGCTGCTGCTGCTGCTACGCTGGGTGCGAGGTAAAGGTCGCTTAACCCATCATCGAGGTCGGTTCCAGTCATAAAACATTAGTCTGTGTGTGTGTGTGGGTGCGTGTGCTGTAGTAAAACATTTACCCAGCTGGTTGCCCACCTATACTGAAACCTGTGTTGTGCGCGCGATGGTGTGTGGAAAGCTTCGGTTTGGGGTCTTTTTTATTACCATTTTCATCGATGCCCCGGTGTACGTGTGTGTTTCCCCCACTCAACGGATTATTAACCAATAGAGTGAAGCAGGAAAAGGGGGAAATGGCGAAAAGCTTCACCCTTTTGGCCCTTGTATCGTTTTGCGTTTCAGTCGAACAGTTTCGATGCTATCACTCGCCGCTCGTTCGCCCATCGAAAAACCCGTCCTCCTATCTCTCGACTTTTGTTGGATAGTATTAGCAGTGTGGTAGTAGTAGTAGTAGTGTGCCGGCAATTAATCCTGTAGGGCGAAATGTTCCATTCGATCATCCTGTTTGCGCGGAGTAGGGGGGGGGGATTTGGGTGAAAATTTGTGGTTTTCCTCAAACTAACCAAAACTCTAATTTACCTTCATCGGGTGCGCGCGTGTTCTGTTTCGGTCGTGTAAGGCAGCTAGCAGAAGAAGAAAAACAGTGTAAAATACCACCCAAATGCCAACACACAACACCTCAGACCTCCCCTCCTCCCTATTGCTATTGCTCACGTGTCACACAACCGGAACACAGCTACTGCGCGCCCTCCCGGTCCCGGTCGTCGTAAACTAAATTGCTAGCATAATTATAATCGTATAACCACATTTTAATATAATCATCCTATTTAATTTCACTCAAACTCCACCCCCTTGTTTGAGCGCGTACATGTGTGTGTGTGTATATGTAGATTGGGTGCTGCTCTTTTGCGCTTTTCCCTTACCTCACACTCACCCAGGGTAGCTCTGCTACGTGTGTCCTGTTATTAGGCTGAACAACATTGAAACACCACAACAAACTACTGCCACCATTGGCACAGGCAAGTTAGTCAGTCGGGCAGGGGCAGCATTAACGCGCGGCAGCCCCTTCATCCACCACCATTTCTGATCCACTTCACTCCACTCTCCTTCCTTCCTTCCGGACTAATTCCGAGCACGCAATGTTGCACACGGGCAGGAGTGTTGGGATACAGTTTTCCACACGTTACCAGTTTATTGTTACGCCACCACGACCACCGCCACACCGGTGTACGGGTGAAAAAGTTTGTTATACCGTCCCCTTCCCTCTCCTCGGTAGAGCGAAGCGAGAGCATGGATGGTGGTGGAGGTGAAACTGCTGCTGGTAGTAGTTTGTTCCATCGGTAAAGCGTGCTTACACAAATGAACCGAATCATAAACGACGAGAGAGAGAGAGAGGGAGGGCCGGCCCGATGGAGGTTTGGGGAAAGACAATGAAAACAGAACGAGTCAAAGTGAAATAGAAAGTGGTTGGCAACTTAGTGCTGGACGATACTGTCCTCCTTTACGCTGCCCAGCAGAACAGTTTGTCCTGGATGCGCTCGGGTGGTCTACCCACCATCACCATGGATCCTATTATCCTCAACTCGGTTGTATTCATCCACCCCGGTGTCTCTGACCTTATCCTTCCGTTCTCGTCACCGGGGTGGTGGGGTCCAATCCTAACGGGATCACATTTATCAGTCGAAGAGTATCCGACAGGGAGGACCTTCCTTCCCTCTCTCGTGTGTGTCGTCATACTGTTCCGCTTTTGAGGTTTTAATCCTTACCAGGTTCGAGCGAATGGTAAAATATCGGGGCACGGGGGACACAGCACACAGCTCCATCACACACCGACAGCCGAATGCGTCTCCTCCGTGCGCGGTTCTGTTTGTGTGTAATAAAGCCAAACAATGATACAGAGAGAGAGAGCGAGTGTGAGAGAGCACAGTCACCCACTGCCCCCCGACTCCCGACCAAATCGACCGTTTATGTACACGCATTCATAAACTAACTCCCCTTGCCCGAAACCCTGCTTGAAATCCGCTCGGAACACACCCCTCTCCCTCATAGGGGGGTGATATTGTGTAGTTGATGTAAAATATGGTTGTTTATCGTTCCCTTTTCCCCGCACATGCCAAGCTACGGAAACGGCATAGAGATGAAGGTGGCAGAGCATGTGTGGGGAGGCCAAATTCCACCAGTTCTCCAGCAGCAACAGCAGCAGCAGCAGGCGAGAGCCACAATCAGAAGCATTATAAAACTCGGCAAAACCACTGGTCCCCCTGCCCCGGTCTCTGCACCGACCAACGTGACCCCGCAACCCTCCGCCATTTCCTTTACCCATTTGAACCGTTTTGAATGCGAGGAAGGAAGGTGGTAAAGTGTTTTTTGCTGCCACCTTCCACCCCCGTTCTCCTATCAGCTTTGCTTTCCTTTCTGTGGATATTGGATTGGTACTGCTCTGTAGTACTTCGGTACAACTCTGTGACCAAGGGTATCAATTGTGAAATGTTTGCCAACTAAAACGAAACGGTGGTTTTGGCACACGTACACACCACCACCCCGACACCTACTCTAGAATGCCCACGTACACACACACACACACACACACGCACACGGGTTTGGATTACCCTCAGGGGGCGAGAAAAACGTAAACGACTGCTAATATGTTTTCCACACCGGGTTGTGGTTTTTCTTTTTGTGGAGCTGTCGTGTGGGCGTGTGTGTTTGGGCGACCAAACCGGGCCCGAGCCTTTTCCGAACAATAAGTGGCCCAAGGGATGGAGGGGATGATGGAGGGTCGCGGGAGAGGTGACGTACGTGACAGTGTACAATTGTTAAAACCCGTGATGTGTTGTTGTGAGTATAAAGCAGCGAAATGTTGTTTAACTTGTTTTGTATTGTTGATTGCCTTAGCCCTTGCCTTGCCTTGCCTGCAGCACTGTTGTGTTGTTTTATTTGTAGAGTAAATTGAGGATTTTGCGATACTTTGTGGCACAGGATAATTATGTCCATCCACATGGAAGCAATTACAAAAGCACCTTATCGATGTTTTACATGGCAAATATATATTGCAAAAAAAAAAAACAAAGAAAAGAAAGGAAAAAGTAATAATGTTCAGCGAATTCTCCGAACGCAAATCCACATCATGGCTGCAGAACTTTTCCACTTATTGACCTTTTCATTCGCTACAGAAATTCATCGGTCGCTCCTCCCGCTGCTGCTTGTTGGTGTGAGCGCGCAGTATTTATCCCACAAACCATTGATCCCCCTTTTCCTACCCCTTCCAATAGGGTTTCCCCTTTTGGGTCGCGAATCTAAGTAAACTCTCCTGCCGCCGCCGCTGTGTCCGTGTAAAGTTGGCGCTTTAAGTTCCCGCCTTTGCTCGTCGACTTTATTTGCCGTAATTTCCTTTGCCTTTTCTCACACCAGCACCTACAAACACACATACACGCACACACACACTTACACCGACCATTGTGGGTTCGCGCTGTGGGTGCTTCGTTTGCTGTAATTCATTTTAATTTGAACCATTTCCTGCTACATAAACGCAAATAAACGCCAACGCGCCTCGCCGGTACGTCGCCGCCTGGTGTTTGGCCCGTCACACCAAACGGCCGTTTTCCCAACGCACCCTCCCCATGCTCTTCTCGTGTCGACCTCCCAAGCAAAGCCCTACAAAACCCACAGTGCGCCACACGGTTGACCTCCGCTGGAAGTATTTCGTGCGGACGTGTGCGGCAATCGTTTGTAAATGACTGCGAAAGTTTTCTCCCTCCTCGTTGGTCTCTAGCCAACATCCCTCCTCTCCCCCCCCCCCCCACAACCGTTGCGCGCTTAACGAGAATCCCCGATTGTGGAAAGCGGAGTGGAAAGGTCTCCTTCCAATTAAAACTCTCCCTGCCTCTCATGTCTGCCTCTCCGTTGGCCTCTCTCGTGTCGTGGGGGCCTCCTCGTCGTCATCATCAGCGTAACCACCCACACCACCGGGCACTGGGGAGTGGGAGGGCTAAAAGGGCAGCAGTAGCAGTAGCAGCAAACCGCTTCCGGTCCAATACCGAGTTCATATTTCATTATGCTTGGCTCTCCCCACTCCACTGCTTTACTGCTCGCGTCGTCGAGTAGTGGAGTGCCTTTCATCGCCCAGCACAAAGCCCCCAACGAGAAGAAGGCAACTACTTCTGGGCTGATGAGGGGAGGGTGGTGGTGGTGTCCATGTCCTTTGTTTCGTTCGCGTGAAAACTCCTTCCAACTTCGACACTGGGTTGGCGCTTTTTGCCCTGCCCCTGTTTCCTGCCTGGCCCCTCTCTCTCTCACACAATCAGCAAAAGAACATGCTGATGACGATGTCGTTAGGGAGTTGGAGCCGAACAAAAAAAAACGAACGAAAGAAACCCAAAAGGACGGTGGAAAACCGGAAAACCCCTCGTTCAAGAAAAGTGAGGTGCACAGCAGTAATTTCCACGCCATTCGAGCACGGACAAATGCACCCACCAACCACCCACCCAACCCGGATGCAAGGTGAATGTTTTCATTGAAGGCGTTGAAGGATATTTTTTCTTCTACATTTTCAACAGCCGTTCTTGAAGCTGGCACTCCAAGCGGGGACAAGTATTACCACGCGATGGTAGCGGGTGGTTGTGTTGTGCAACTGCTGCATCGTGGGGGAGGACCCCAACGAATAAATGATTCATTGTTGCGCGCCAGAGCTTTATGAGTTCGCTGTTATGTTGCTCATTTTTGCTCACAAAAACAAAAAACGCTGGGACGATAGCATATGGTTTTTGCAACGGAAAACGAGCCCGTTATGGGTTTGGATGGGGAATGGTAGGTGCAAAAACGGGTTTTCGACCTTTTAAAATGAAAAGTGTTCTTAGTTTTTCCTTCAAAATGGCAATTTAGGCTGTTAGCCAAAATAATTTAGTAATTCGGAAGTGCTGGGTTGTGTGTTCACTTTTGCCCGCAGTTCAATTTAATGCACACTAATTGCAATGCCCCCAACTTGAAATAAAATTACAAGCAAAAAAACACACCCAACAACCTCATATCTATTTACCTTCACTTCACAGAAGAAGAAAAAAAACGCCATTCTGTGGCGATAAAACCGTCAATTCTGTCTCTCTCCCCTCCCAACCGATCAATCGATTTGCACAAAAACCGCAAATCCGTTGTGTGTTGCAAGACATTTAATCCTTTCCACCTGTCTGAAACCTCCTCCAATCGAACACAACCTTTTGTGTCCAATGGCCCATTGCCGGGTAGAAAAACCGCACAACGCACGAAAACACACAAACAGCCGCAAACAGTTTTCCACGGCTAGCGCCAAACCTCAAAACCGCAGCGGGCATAGTACCCGTACCAGCCGCGGCCCAACGCGCGCCAACACACCATTTTGCATTATGCGACTGAACGTGAACGCGCGTTTATATTGGGTGTGCTAATGCCTGCGTAAACTATTTGAACCTGCTAGCCAAAACCACACCTGTTTCCCAGTCCCTTTTTTATATTTTGTTGCTTAAATGCGGGACGTGTGAAAGCAAACACCACCGAACACAGCAAGTTTGTAGTAACGTAATCAGTGTTTGATCGGAAGCGGGACAAATTGATAGCGCACTGGAAACCGCACAGACTGAGGATATCTTCATGCGACATGTCGATGCAATAATAGCAAACAAATTATAAAACTAGGTGCTCTTTAAGGTGCGTAGAGTTGTGACAATGGCGTAATGATGGTTTCGACTTTTCGGATGATGGCCTCAGTCAGACTAGAAAGGTAGTGTCAAGCGTTGGAGATAGCTTGTAAATGAAAATGTAGGGTTTTTTGTTATATTTTCCAAAATTATGAAGTTTAATGCATCAAACGATAAGTTACCGGTTGGGGCAACAGTATTTGGAGTCATTTTTTTATATTTATGTCCTGATTTCTATGTTAGGTGAATGTTCTATGTCTGAAACTTTAGCCCGTCAGTGGAACAATATTTATCATTTGGGTTGTATTTTCCATGCCTGCAACAAGACAGCATTTGTTTACATTTTTTGGTAAACTTTTTTTACAATTTATAATAAATCTTTTACATTTGTACATTTTTAAGCTAAAAAATAAAGCTTGTTTGGCGTGTGGACTTGTGTGATGATTTCAGTCGTCAACTGTCAAAATCCATGTAAAAAACTGACTAGTATTGTGAAACCTTCCTTACAGGGTTTACCAGTCCAATAAACACCAGTCCACTTGTTTACAATAATTGTATTTTTGAATAGACACGGTTGTCTACCTTGGTCACACGTCAGATGCTGCTAGCTTCTTCTTTTTGGCGTAAACGTCCTACGCGGACGTTCAAATCAATACCACCGCTGCCGGATAGTCAGTCTTTACTACGGTGGGACTGTTCATTCCGGGCTTGAATCCATTACGGGCGTGTTATTGAGTTGTTCGAGTTACCGACTGTACCACGGGACCACCCCAAAGCTGTAAGCTACTATGTCCAAATTAATCACACAATTGTCATCTTCGATTGCACAACTGTCAGTCTCGGCACGGTTTGTTTTGTTTGGTAAAATTTTGTTAAAATAAAACGGATTGAAATACATTAATTTTATTTAAGTAAAATGCAGCATAAACCATACATTCATAAGTAAATCAGTAAATCAGCAACAAACTGAGCCGAATTTGACAGTAAAGCAAACGAAGATGACAACTGTGTTATTAAATTGGACAGAATAGCTTACACCATCTGAGGTGTGATCAAGTGTTAGACAGCGGTGTCTATTAAAAAAGACGATTGTAATAAAAAAGTGGACAGTAGTGATGGGTAACCGGAATCGCACCCACGGCTCGGAATCGCTTCCGAGCATTGCTACTCCGGCTCCGATTCCGAAAAATTCAAATCGTCGATTCCGCCCGGAGCCGTCGGAGCCGTCCGGAGCCGTCCGGAGCCGTCCGGAGCCGTCGGAACCGTCCGGAGCCGTCGGAGCCGTCCGGAGCCGTCGGAGCCGTCCGAAGCCGTCCGGAGCCGCTAGTCGGCAGCTGGAGCCGTTGGAGCCGTCGGAGCCGTCCGGAGCCGTCGGAGCCGTCCGGAGCCGTCGGGGCCGTTGGAGCCGTTGGAGCCGTTGGAGCTGTCCGGAATCGTTGGAGCCGTTCGGAGCCGTCCGGAGCCGTCGGAGCCGTTGGAGCCGTCGGAGCCGCTAGTCGGCAGCTGGAGCCGGTCGGAGCCGTCGTAGCAGTTGGAGCCGACGGAGCCGGTTGGAGCCGTCCGGAGCCGACGGAGCCGACGGAGCCGTCCGGAGCCGGTCGGAACCGTCGTAGTCGTTGGAGCCGACGGAGCCGTCGTAGTCGTTGGAGCCAACGAAAACGGTTGGAGACGTTGGGGCCGTCGGGGCCGTCGAAGCCGACGGAGCCAGTTCGAGCCGTCGGAGTCGTTGTAATAGTCAGAAGTCTTCTGAAGCACCTTAATTTCCCGATATCAGCGAAAATTTCATTTTAAAAAACAGCTTACGAGTAAAAAAATAGTCTTCTTCATTTATTGCTCTGAAGTTTTTTTGTATTTTTTTAAACAATAAAGTCAAAAACAATTGTTTGCTCCGTATATATAGGGAAAAACTATGAATCAAACTATTATTGATCTTTATTTTCATAAAAGATGGACGGATGATTGATAGTTATATTCTTTGTCTTGTCCATGTGCCATCATGTTATTCGGTAAAAAACAAGTGCGGCCTAAACCATACACGTTAGTCGATGTAAACAACCGTGCAATAAATGAATGAAGAAATAATAAATGAAGAAGACTCTTTTTTTACTCGTAAGCTGTTTTTTACAATAAAATTATCACTAATATCGGGAAATTAATGCGCTTCAGAATGCTTCCGACTATTACAACTACTCCGACGGCTCCGCCGGTTCCGGACGGCTCCGGCTGTCGACTAGCGGCTCCGGACGGCTCCGGACGGCTCCGACGGCTCCAACGGCTCCAACGGCTCCAACGGCTCGAACGGCTCCGGACGGCTCCGACGGCTCCGCCGGCTCCGGACGGCTCCGACGGCTCCGGACGGCTCCGGCTGCCGACTAGCGGCTCCGGACGGCTCCGGACGGCTCCGACGGCTCCGAGGTCGGAGTTTTGCACCTACCTTCCGGAACCGCTTCCAATTTTGGCGGAGTCATTCGGAAGCGATTCCGGATTTTTGTTGAATTTACCCATCACTAGTGGACAGTTACTTATTGGACTGGTAAACCCTGTATATTGGAATTTGGTAATTGGAAACAATGCTATGGGATTCCTAATAAGTCTGCCTAAAAAGGGTATCCAATTCCCAGTACATAAAGTTCACTTCCCATAAAACAAAATGGACAAGAAAGTTTCCCAAAGTAACCTTACTTCAAATATTTTGATTTGTAATATCATGTATTTCAATGTGTTTATTTTTATTATTTATTAAATAACATTACTACTTTGTCTTTTTCATGTTGACAACCTCGCCATTCGCCATTTACAAGTTAACACTCACCCAGTACAGGCCAAACTCGTGTCATACCATCCTGTTGTATCGTATCCGCATTGTGCTAACCAGTTTAATAATATGTATGCCTTTTTATCTTGTACACGTGATAGTTTGCTTAAAAAAAGGGCCAAAAATCAAACCATTGACAGGAGGGTGGCTCTGTGGTGTGGGGGAGATTGCACGAGGGGGTGTGTGTGTGCCGGGACGGAAAATAAATATTTATTTTCACACCTTTCCGCACCGTTGGAAGTTCCGTTGCATTCCGAGGCACACCACACACACACACACACACACACATACATTGCCATCTGCTGCGCTCTGATGCTGTTGGTGTTGGGAATGGTCATTATTCATGATCGGTTTGCATGCCCAAACAGACTTCAACCCACACCACACCGTCCACCCACCCAGGTGCAGGCGAACAAACAAATACCTCCTGTGTGTGTGTGTGTATGTATATCCCTGGGCAGTACACACAACTGACCAACCGTGGCGCGCGCCACATACAGACGATTGACGTTAATGCGCACATAATGATTATAACAATTTAATTAAATCACTCAAATATCATAATTACTGCTTCCCGACCGACACTACCATTGAACCACCCCCAGTTCCCCCACCCCACACAGGATCCTCACTCCACGTTCATGGGACTTGGGGGGGCCCAGCATGATGTTTGTATGTTTCTGTGTATGTTTGTATGCCGTGTAATAAACAGCTGTGTGTGTGCATGCTTCCGGAATGACAGTTCCGTGGGGGGGTTGGATTGGGTTGCTTTCTGAATCTTCATTACACATTCCCATTCACATCACTCAATCAAACGTGTGTGTGTTGTCGTCAGGTGTGCTTTAAATGGTAGTCAATTTTGGTCAGACTTTTTTTCCCTTTTTTGGTTTGCTCGTTTTTTGTTCCATTTGCCTTTGCATCTCTATTTTCATTCTACTTCGCGTTAAGCGTTAATTACCATCATTTCCCCCCCACCCATACCCCTCCGATTGTGTGTCACACATTGTTCCTTCTTCCACCGCCACAATCACCACCGCATTCGCAATGCAACGTGCAGCTGTGATCGACTAATTGTGTTTTGTCTCTTTTCTTCCCTCACCTTTTCCATGCCTTTCTCTAACAAAAAAACACACACATACACCTCAACCACCCCCCCTTTGCGTCCACTTGCGCAGCAGCAGATTCACGCACAGCAGATACCGGGCGGACCGCCGCAACCGATCCCGGGGCTCGGAGCCCTCGCCGGCCCGCTGACCGCGTTCGGTGGCCCGATGGGTTTGCCGCACGGAGCGCCGCAAAGTATGCTGAAGGCACCGCCCGATCTGCACCGGGAGGACTTGAAAGTGCCGCTCGGTGGACCCTCCGCTGAGGAGCGTATGGTATGTGTTGCGGAGCTTGAATTCCATTCAGCCAGCGCGGACGAACCTAATGTGTGCCTTTTCTCTCTCTCTCTCTCTCTCTCTCTCTCTCTCTCTCTCTCTCTCTCTCTCTCTCTCTCTTTAAACCATTCCACAGCGCAACTCCGTATCACCGGCGGATCGGGAAAAGTATCGACCACGATCACCCCTCGAGCTGGACGGCGAAGCAAAGCGGCGGAAAGAGGAAAAGCTTAACCACGTAAGTAGCTGTCGTCGCGTGCCGGGAGAGGTTGTTAGGATCGAGCATATATGCGTGTCGTCCCCCGTTTTCCCCGCAGCATCATAGCTCAGTCAGAAGAGAGGAGGAGGGTGTGCTTAGAGCGTGTGTTTCGTCTGTGTCTGCTTTTAAGATTCGTTTTTTTTTCTTTTTTTTTGTGCGCTTAATGCGTACAATGCGTTTCGTTGTGTGGCGCTCGTATGGTTGCAAGTATGATACAATCCTCACACACACACACACGCACACAAAGCATTAATTATTTAACTCTTTAACCGTTTTCTTTGCAAATATATCAAGGCTGAACCATTTGCGCAGGTTCTATATGTTACAAAGATTGTTGTAAAATGTAAAAAAAAAACATTGCAAACATGTAGAAGCCTGTGAAAAGTCTACAAAATTACTCCCAAAATGTACACCCTATTTAAAGGAATACAAAATGAACTTAAATTTTGCAACAAAACAGTAGACAGAATGATGTTAAAAAATGGTCGATCACCAACCTAAAATGATCGCGCCTGATGGTCACAAGCTTTTTATGCTACACCCCGTTTGATTGATTTCATGCTGTTATGTGGTCCTCGTCCTCGGTAGTAGTGTCCTGCCCAGTTTTCGTTGCTCACCTTGTGCCGTTTTCGTCCAACCGTACCCTCCCTCTCAATTCTCTCAGTTTGACCCGAGTATTGAACCGTTTGCCCTATATTGTTTTGCAGGAAAGTGATGGTGAGAAAAGTGATCAGGATTTAGTGGTGGACGTCGCGAACGAAACGGTAAGGGTTGTGTGTGTGTGTGTGTGTGTGTGTGTGTGTGTGTGTGAGCGTGTACGTGTGTGTACGTGTGTGTACGTGTAAGGTTTGCGTTCGCTCGAATTAACGTGGCGCGCATTCTAGTTTGTATGACCGAAAAGAGAGTAAGAGAGAGAGAGAGACAGAGAGCGAGAGCGAGAGCGAGAGCGAGATGTTCAAGTCAAGAAACACACTCTCACCAGCGCAAAATTTAAACTCAGTAGCATTTGATTTGGTTGAAGTCAGATTAAGAATAAAGGATAAGTCCTGGTTGCTCATCATTCCTTTGTCACCATCACTACCGTGCCACCCCTCCCACCGTGCTGTGTCCTTTATTAGTGTGTGTGTATGTGTGTGAGTGCTAGTGCAAGCTGTTTAGCGTCTTTAGCTTTTTGATTTGTCGTATGTTTATCGTTTGTTTATTTGTTTGTTTGTTTGTTTGTTTTTCCCCCTGGCTCAACCATCTCGTTCATACGACTCCCCATGCTCTGCTGCATCGTCCTTTTAGATTGCATTTTTATTTTTATTTTAGTTTATTTCGTACTTCATTCGTCTCCTTTCTGTCGTCATTTCTCATTTAGTTGTATGTGATTAGTCTTACCCTACACATGTGTTGCATCGTTACTAGTTACCTTCATCGACTGCAGTTTGTAATTAAACTCATACCATCGTTAGAAACACCTTCAGTATCTGTAGACAAAGTAATCCAATACAAACCAATTCCAGTCCACCAATACACACACATACATACACACCACATTCCTGTTTCCTGTTGTCGTCGTTTGCGTTCGTTCTGCCTGTCCCCTCCCCGGTAGAAGCTGTTGTGTTTCTAGTTGTGTTTACATTGTATCATTGTGTAGGGTGTACCTTCCTCCCAGTTTGTGTATTCGTTGCCATTTTTTGTGTGGTTCCCAGCAAAACGAGTGTTATGCTAGAAGTAAATGCTTATTTTCGCTAAGCGAAGAGCTTTTGTGTGTGTGTGTTTCCCCGCTGGTTCCAATTCTCGAACGTTTGTTCCTCTCCTGCAGGGTTCACCGTCACCCCGGCCGAACGGCGACCATCAGTCGGATCGTGGCGATCGGGACAGTATCGGGCTGAATGGCAGCGATAAGGCAGGCTCGAGCAGTTTGAAGGGTGCCAACGATCGACCCCCGTCCCGCTCTGGCTCGAGCTCGTCCCGATCAACGCCCAGCCTCAAAACGAAGGATGTAAGCAACAAGCGACGAACCCCGCTTTCTCTCTGACGATCCGCGCTCTTATCGTGTTTCGTTTCGTTCTCCCTTACCCTCCCCTTGTAGCTCGATAAACCAGGAACTCCCGGCGCGAAGGCCCGCGTCCCCACGCCCAACTCGTCCACACCCGGCGGTGTCCCGAAAGCCGTAGTACCTTCGCCAGCCGCCGGCTATCCTCCCTCGCCATATCAGCGACCGTCGGACCCGTACGCCAGACCGCCGCCCGACCCGTACGGTCGGCCTCCGATGCCTTTCGATCCTCACGGTCACGTCCGCACCAACGGTATCGCGCTGCCCGTGTCGAGCGGTAAACCGTGAGTATTGTCACTTCCCCAGCGCCCGCTGGAATGCCACTTTTCACTGAGCACCGTCTAACTGGTCTCCTTTTCTCCTCCCTACTCTAGTGCCTACTCCTACCATATGAACGGGGAAGGTGCCCCGCAGCCCGTCCCGTTCCCGGCCGACGCCCTTACCGGGCCCGGCATTCCGCGACACGCCCGCCAAATCAACACCCTCTCGCACGGGGAGGTCGTGTGTGCGGTCACCATCTCGAACCCGACCAAGTACGTCTACACCGGCGGCAAGGGTTGCGTGAAGGTGTGGGACATATCGCAGCCGGGCAACAAGAGCCCCGTCAGCCAGCTGGACTGTCTGGTAAGTGGATTCGCTTTCGGCGTTGCGCCGGCAAATTTCGCGCCAGCAGACCCGCCCCTTTAATGGCCGGTTGGTTATAATTCGCAGCAGCGAGACAACTATATCCGCTCCGTGAAGCTGCTCCCGGACGGCCGAACGCTGATCGTCGGGGGCGAAGCGTCGAACCTGTCGATCTGGGACCTGGCCAGCCCGACGCCCCGGATAAAGGCGGAGCTGACGTCGGCGGCACCTGCCTGCTACGCGCTCGCCATCAGTCCCGACTCGAAGGTGTGCTTTTCGTGCTGCAGCGACGGCAACATTGCCGTGTGGGATCTGCACAACCAGACGCTGGTGCGCCAGTTCCAGGGCCACACGGACGGTGCGTCCTGCATCGACATCAGCCCGGACGGGTCGCGCCTGTGGACCGGCGGGCTGGACAACACGGTCCGCTCGTGGGATCTGCGGGAAGGTCGCCAGCTGCAGCAGCATGACTTTAGCTCACAAATCTTCTCCCTCGGCTACTGTCCAACGGGTAAGTTTTGGTGTGCAGTGTGCCGCTCCAGTGGGTTCAGTCTCAACACACGTCTCTTTTCCATCTAAACACAGGCGAGTGGTTAGCTGTCGGAATGGAGAACTCGCACGTGGAGGTACTGCACGCCACGAAGCAGGACAAGTATCAGCTGCATCTGCACGAGAGCTGCGTGCTGTCGTTGCGGTTCGCCGCCTGTGGCAAATGGTTCGTCTCGACCGGAAAGGACAATCTGCTGAACGCATGGCGTACGCCTTACGGTGCCAGCATTTTCCAGGTACGTTTTCAGCGCCAACTCCTCCTTCAACCGTTGCTATGGTATCGATTCTAATTGAACGATTTCTCCCTCTGCTGTCTTCCAAACAGTCAAAGGAAACCTCGTCAGTACTAAGTTGTGATATTTCGACCGATGACAAGTACATTGTCACTGGCTCCGGTGATAAGAAAGCAACCGTGTACGAGGTGATCTACTAAAAGGCCCCTACCACCCGTTTGTTGAGGAATTATCTGTGTGTGATTTGTGTGTGTGTATTTTGCGACAGTGTATAGAACATCCAGCCGGCTAAAAAGGAACTCGCCTCGTACTGTGGTGCGTCCTAGAGATTGATCCATTCTGTGCCGCTTCTGTCGCAGATTCATGATAATAATGGTGAAACACACCGGGGCACTACGAATCAACTACCACACACGGGCAACACATCAAGTGACTTAAATGTGACGGAAGAACAACGGCCGTTCGTGGTGAATCGGGGGAGGAGAGAGCGCCCAAGCCCAAATGCGACGTAGAGGAATGCATAACGTCAATTGCACATGTGAGCGCGTATGCATTCAAGCTGCTACTATGTACAAAGGAAAGGATAGCAGACACACAGCATCAAACACCCACCCACCCACCACATGACACACACACACACAAATAAAAGGCAAAAAGGCGCCCTTCGAAAGCGGTGGCTACATATAAGTGTCGCATTCGCTCTATCTCAGTTAATTATTTGTTTTTTAGATTTCTAATCATGTAATAATATGTGAATTGTATGCTGCATGTATGCGCGCGTGTGTGTGTGTGTGTGTTCGGGCGTGGGAATGTGTGTGTGTATATGAGAAGGAGGCGAAGTGAGACAGAAGTGCGAGAGAAAAAGCGGTAGCTTTTAAGCTAAGAAGAAGCAGAATCACAAAGTAAATAGTAAGTAACTTAAGCGTGTCTAAGTGCGGTAGGTAGCAAAGGTAAAACTGAAAACAGAAGGCAGAAGAAGTTAGTAATCGGCAACACTGAACAACCAACAGCAAGAAGTCACAGTGAAGAACTTGACGTGCATTATGTAAAAAAAAAACAAACAATCTGAAGGAAGCACATTAAAAAAAAACAGGATAATCCCATATGAAATGAGATGTAAAAGCGCATCGTCTAGTTGTTGAAACAAACAGTTTGAATTTGAAAGGATGAAAGGAAAGGCAAAAAGAGTAGAAGAAGAGCAACAAGAAAGAAAAAAACACATATAAAAATGAATATGACAAAACAACAAAACAGAAGAAATAAAAACGGAAACCACCACCTCTTCCCCATCTTAATAGAGAAATGAACCAAATCGTATCCCCAACCAGTGTCAAACAAAACTCGAGTGAAAGAATGCGTTGTGTGTGTATGTGTGCATGAAAGCAGACAGAAGAAGAAGAAAGAAGGGGGTAAAAGATCAACAAAACAAAAGAAAATGTAAAAATTAATCCTCCTTCCAGGGGCGGAGGGAGGGCCAGCCGGGAAGAAAGACCGGCCAGCAAATTGTGTATAGCGGGAGGAGGGGGGGGGGGCGCGAGGAAAAGTGTGATCGTTTGCATATAGTAGGCGAAACAACAAATCCAGTTGCTTAGTAGCGAGGAAGCATACATTTGCACATAATAATTAACATTCTAATCCCTCTCATAGCTCTGTGTACAGTATTTTGAGCCCTTTCGAGCGCATTCTTAGCGGTTTCAGCCGGACCGGGACGGAACGGTGAGCGGCAATGGCGCGTGTGTGTGTGTGTGTGGTACGAGTTCGTACATTCGCTCACCACACTCCGTGTATTGTGCACACATGGACATCCCAACATCCCACTCCCCAAAATCACCACCTCCCTCCCACCCAACGCCGCTGGCCTGTTGCAGAGCAAACCGTGTGAAAAACGTTGCAACGGTTTAGGTAAATTGGTTTAGAAAGACGCAGCATTCTAGGCAACAAAGCAGAAGGAAACATTCGCGATGCTGCTGAAGAAGAAGAAGAAAAAAAGAAACAGATTGTATGATCGCTTAATTGTTTATGTTAGTTGTGTTTAACTACGGAACAACAGAAAGAGACACTGACAGGAAAGAGAGAAAGGAAAGGACACAAAATTCGTTTAAATTTTCAAACACTGCTGCATTGAATGGTTGAATTGATATATACTTATTTTTGATTCAAAAAGCATTTTGATCGACATGTACCGATAATGGGACGAGAGAGAGAGAAAGAGTCAAAAATGGCTAATCTAAACAGTTTAAAACACAAGGATGATTCTATTGAGAGCATCAAAGAAAGTTTGGAAACTTAATTTATTGCCTGTCTGTGTCGTTTCGCATAAACGGCCAGCATGGCCAACACCGTTTCCGTTTCGTTTGGTGTCCCTCTTGTGGACACTATCAACACGGAAATATAGTTCTAAATGTTTGCTCTAACAGGCCGAAATCTCATTTGACTCAAAGTAAATGCAAACAAGCTTAAGTACACACCATCTAAAACCATCTCACCTGTCTGAAACGAGCGAAAGGTGGGGATAAGAGGCATGACATTCGATGAAAACAGCATTTATTGTTTGATTGATGAACCCTAAATGTGTTGCTTCAAGTGTGTTCTGCCATTCACTCTCCATCCAAGGCACGAGCCAATTTACTGGACGAGTGAGGAGGTGGCGGACACTAAAGCGTGTTAAATTAGGGCAGCGAAAGATGTAGAAATGAAGCGCACTGTGAAGGCAGAACGAACGTTGAAGGCAGCAGTAGGAGCGCGGGGATAGGGGGTGAGAAAATGGAGAAACATAATGAATATTTTTAGAAATGGAAAACCGAAAAACTATTAATCATTGATGCGTCGTACATCTGTTGTGTGAATTTGAAAGAAATGAGAAAATGGAATTTGCCAAATTCTTCGTGCGAAGCAAATGTGGGTAAGTAAATCAATACTGTGTCTTGACACGGTTAAACTCGAAATGGTCAACGATGTCCGGAAATGGTCAACAAAGTATTTTGTTGGACCTACATGTGGTTGAACATCTTTCTCTCTGTCTTCCAACATGATGATTCAGATTACATTATGACCTTTGAACACCTCATCTTTCTCTCTCTCACGATAGAGCACGTCGATGTGACATGGCCCGGTCAACAATCATTCTCCAGGATGCTCAGTCTACGACTGAAACCTCTTATTCATGTAGACACCCGATCTCCGTCAGGTCTCGCTTCACCTGGTCCAACCATCGAGTTCGCTGTGCTCGCCTGCGCCTTATGCCGAACTGGGGGTCGCTGTCGAACACCTTCTTGGTGGGGCATGAGTCCGGCATCCTCATGACTTGCCCCAGCCATCGTATCCTGCTGCCAGCCTTCGCCACCGTCAGGATGCTTGATTCGCCGTACAGCTCAGCAAGCTCGTGGTTCATTTCGTAACGACCGTCCCGAGATAGCAGAACTTCTATACTACCTCGACTCAACTTATACTCAACTTATACACTGCTTCCCAGTTGATCTGAGTCTCCGGCAAGCAGATTCTTCGTCTTCGTCGGGTGTACGCCTCACACACCTTCGCTGATGTCCTGCCGATGATGTCGATGTCATCTGCGAAGCCAAGAAATTGGAGAGAACAGTAGAGGATCGTGCCACGGATGTCGTTGTCTAGCTCCGCGCTTCAAATGACACCTTCCAGGGCGATGTTGAAGAGCACACAGAAGAGTCCGTCACCTTGCCTCAGACCCCTATGAGATTCGAACGATTCCGACGTCGCTACTCTCACCTTGCACTTCATGGTGGCCTCTAATAGTCGGATCAACTTCCCAGGGAAGTGGTACCGCTGCATGATGCTACATAGCTCATTCCGGTCTATGGTGTCGTAAGCCGCCTTGAAGTCGATGAACAGGCGGTGTGTAGGGATCTGGCGCTCTGGAGGATCTGCCGTAGAGTGAAATTTTGGTCGGTGGTGGATTTGCCTCCAACAAACCCAGTTTGGTAGCTGCCAACGAAATTTGTAGTAAGGGGCGCAAGTCTGAAGAATGCAGGACAGGGATAGGACAGGATCTTGTAGGCGGCACTCAAGACTGTTGTTATTCAGGACTGTGATGGCTTGAAAGATCGAGCAATCCAGCCTGTTGCCCTTTTTGTAGACAGGGTGAATAATACCCAGCTTCCACTCCTCCGGTAGTTCCTCCTGCTCTCAGACTTTCACGATCAGCTGATGCATTTCGACGGTAAGCCTCTCCGGCCCAATCTTGAAGAGCTCGGCCGCCAATCCATCGCTGCCGGCAGACTTATTGCTCTTAAGCTGCTTGATGGCGCTGGCAATTTCATCCAGAGATGGTGGGGGCACCTCGTCGTCTGTGCCGATGCTGTCGCTGTTGTAACTGCTGTGCTGCTGCTGTGGTGGTTGCCTTGTTCTGCCACTTGCGCCAGCCTCTCCTGCCTCTGCTCAGTTTAGATGTCCTTCGTAGTAGCATTTCCACCTTTCGATCATCTCCCGCTCGTCCGTCAGGAGATTTCTTTCCGCATCCCGGCACATTGCGGTTTTAGGACGTGCCTCGTACAATCTCCTGTAGAACAAGCGGGTGTCCCCCAACTGTACTTGCTGCTCCAGCAGCTGTTCGTCTGACTCTTCAAAACGGCACCGTTTGGCCTAGAAGAGCAGGGTTTGCTGTTTCCTCAGTCGTCTGTAGTTCTCCTCATTCTGACGAGTTTCATGCCGTAGCATGCGGACGCGCGCTGCGTTGTTCTCGTCTGCACTCTTCGCCGAACAATTCCTTTTTCTCTCTGGTGGTTGAACATAACGAGCTTGAAACAATGTTCCGTTATACTTCCAATTCCGGACATTCATGAAGTTTTATTTAACTTCTTTATATATTGACCCTGGCGATTACACTTTAAATTTTTAGATGATCGTCATGATGTACTAGAATCAATTAATACGTGTCTGACCCCTAGTAGGCCCTGATGACACAGTAAATAAATATGTTCTGTCGGTCAGTTCACCACCAGAGGCATTCTTAGCAGTTTTGCTTCAAACCGATGCCAGTGTTACTTCTTCGATAATTCCTACTAATCGTTTTGAAGTGCATAGAAATAAATCAGAATATATTGCACAAACGGTTATAAACGTGAAAATAGCAGTGTATAAAACATAAATTGTGCTCTGAATTTCATCCAAACTCAATATTCAATTCTGTCCGGAATTCGAAGTAAGATTTATTATCATTTTTTTTAAATTCCGAACAGCCGAAGTAAATTGTGATAAATTTCATACAAATATGTGTTTAAACAGTGACAATGACAAGAATACAACGATATGTGAAGATAAATGTGACAAATGCCTAAATGGACGTACGGGAAAGTTCATCAATTCGCATAAAAGTTCTTCGGTTCTATTTTTTTATAGAGAATTGGAGCCAATTGGCCCTCATTCGCCTCTTATTCGGTTCTATGCTTCTACGACCACAAGAGAAAAGCAGCACCCAAACCCCGTTGTTTTTTAGACCGTCGTTCTGTAGGTCTAGGTGACTCCTACACTCAGAATTGGGTATTTAGAACATACAATAAGTTAAAAACTAAAAAAGTGTTAATTTGACGAGAATAGACGAAATTTTGAGGCTGTTCGGAATTCGAATCAAACCGTCCGTAATTTGAAACATGAACTCAAAACTGTCCGGAGTATGAATCAATTTTTGCAATTATTCTTGTAACATTTTTGGAAATTTTAATTTTTTTCTCAAATGTAGCAGGATTGCTTTAGTAAAATGAGTTAAATAGAAGTTTGGCCGATAATAATTGAATTATTAAGAAAATATTACTTGCCAAAAATGGCCTAAGTGTAGTGTCCTTAAGAGTGATGGGTAAAATTGGCAAAAATCCGGAGTCGGCTCCGATCCGACTCCGATAAATTCGGAATCGACTCCGGAAGGTAGGTCCACGCTACAATATCCGGAGTCGTTCGGAGTCGTTTGAAATGGCCCAGAGTCGTCCGGAATCGCTCGGAGTCGCCCGGAGTCGTCCGGAGACGTCCGGAGTCGTTCAGAGTCGCCCGGAGTCGCCTGGAGTCGTTCGGAGTCGTTCGGAGTCGTCCGCAGTCGCCCGGAGTCGGAGTCGTCCGGAGACGTCTGGAGTCGCCCGGAGTTGTTGGAAGTCGGAGTCGTCCGGAGTCGTTCAGAACCACCCGGAGTTGGAGTCGTTCGAAATCGTCTGGAGTCATCCAGAATCGGTAGCAGATAGAGTCATCCGGAATCATCTGGAGTCGGCTGAGGACGGCTTCTAAAGGAAGTGCACGCGCAAAGTAAGAGACAAAAAAACACAACGAAAGAAAATGTCTGATCACAAGCACATTGAACCACACGACTCATGTTGACTCCGACCAACTCCGATTCCAAACGACTCCGGACGACTCCGGACGACTCCGAACGCCTCCAGACGACTCTGGACGACTCCGACACCGGACAACTCCGGACGACTCCGGACGACTCCGAAAGACTCCGGACGACTCCGACTCCGGACGACTCCGACTCCGGACGACTCCGGACGACTCCGGACGACTCCGGACGACTCCGGACGACTCCGGACGACTCTGGACGACTCCGGACGACTCCGAACGACTCCGGACGACTCCGAACGACTCCGGACGACTCCGGACGACTCCGGACAATTCCGGACGATTCCGGACGACTCCGGACGATTCCGAACGCCTCCAGACGACTACGGACGACTCCGGGCGACTCCGACTCCGGACGACTCCGGACGACTCCGGACGACTCCGGACGACTCCGGACGACTCCGGACGACTCTGGACGACTCCGGACGACTCCGAACGACTCCAACTCCGGACGACTCCGGACGACTCCGAACGACTCCGGACGACTCCGGACGACTCCGGACAATTCCGGACGATTCCGGACGACTCCGGACGATTCCGAACGCCTCCAGACGACTACGGACGACTCCGGGCGACTCCGACTCCGGACGACTCCGGACGACTCCGGACGACTCCGGACGACTCTGGACGACTCCGGACGACTCCGAACGACTACAACTCCGGACGACTCCGAACGACTCCGGACGACTCCAGACGATTCCGGACGACTCCGGACGACACCGGACGACTCCGGACGACTCCGAAAGACTCCGAACGACTCCGGACGACTCCGTCTCCGGACGACTCCAAACGACTCCGAACGACTCCGGGCCACTCCGGACGACTCCGGACGACGACTGAACGACTCCAAACGAATCCAAACGACTCCGGACGTCTCCTGACGACTCCGGACGTCTACGGACGACTCCCCGGACGTCTCCGGACAACTCCGGACGACTCTGGACGACTCCGAACGACTCCGGACGACTCCGTTCGGACTCCGGGCGACTCCGTTCGGACTCCGGGCGACTCCGTTCGGACTCCGGGCGACTCCGGACGACTCCGACTCCGGGCGACTCTGGACGACTCCGAATGACTCCGACTCCGGACGACTCCGAACGACTCCGAACGACTTCGAACGACTCCGGACGACTGCGGGCGACTCCGAACGACTCCGAACGACTCCGAACGACTCTAGACGACTCCGGACGACTCTGGACGACTCTGGATGACTCCAGACGACTCCGGACGACTCCGACTCCGAACGACTCCGGACGACTCTGGACGACTCCGGACAACTCAAGACGACTCCGGACGACTCCGGACGACTCCGGACGACTCTGAACGAATCCAAACGACTCCAGACGTCTCCGGACGACTCCGGACGACTCCGGACGGCTCCGGACGACTCCGGACGACTCCGGGCGACTCCGGACGACTCTGGACGGCTCCGTACGACTCCGGACGCCTCCGTTTGGACTCTGGGCGACTCTGGAAGACTCCGGGCGACTCCGGGCGACTCCGAACGACTCCGGACGACTCCGAACGACTCCAAACGACTCCGAACAACTCCGAACAACTCCGGGCGACTCCGGGCGACTCCGGACGACTCCAAATGACTCCGGACGACTCAAGACGACTCCAAACGACACCGACTCCGGACGACTCCGGACGACTCTGGACGACTCTGGATGACTCCAGACGACTCCGGACGACTCCGACTCCGAACGACTCCGGACGACTCCGACTCCCACTCCAAACGACTCCGACTCTGGACGACTCCAGACGACTCCAGCCGACTCCGACTTCAAACGACTCCGGACGACTCCGGACGACTCCGGACGACTCCGGACGAATCCGGACGACTCTAGAAGACTCCAGCCAACTCCGACTCCAAACGACTCCAGACGTCTCAGGACAACTCCGGACGACTCCGGACGACTCCGGGCGACTCCAGCCGACTCCCAACGACTCCAGACGGCTCCGGGCGACTCCAGGCGACTCTGGACTACTCCGAACGACTCCAAACGACTCCGAACAACTCCGGGCGACTCCAGGCGACTCCGGACGACTCCAAATGACTCCGGACGACTCAAGACGACTCCAAACGACACCGACTCTGGACGACTCCGGTCGTCTCCGGACGACTCCGGACGACTCTGGACGACTCTGGATGACTCCAGACGACTCCGGACGACTCCGACTCCGAACGACTCCGGACGACTCCGAACGACTCCGGACAACTCAAGACGACTCCGGACGACTCCGGACGACTCTGAACGAATCCAAACGACTCCAGACGTCTCCGGAAGACTCCGGACGACTCCGGACGACTCCGGCGACTCCGGACGACTCCAGCCGACTCCCAACGACTCCAGACGGCTCCGGACGACTCCGGACGACTCCGGGCGACTCCGGACGACTCTGGACGGCTCCGTACGACTCCGGACGACTCCGTTTGGACTCTGGGCGACTCTGGAAGACTCCGGGCGACTCCGGGCGACTCCGAACGACTCCGGACGACTCCGAACGACTCCAAACGACTCCGAACAACTCCGAGCAACTCCGGGCGACTCCGGGCGACTCCGGACGACTCCAAATGACTTCGGACGACTCAAGACGACTCCAAACGACACCGACTCCGGACGACTCTGGACGACTCTGGATGACTCCAGACGACTCCGGACGACTCCGACTCCGAACGACTCCGGACGACTCCGGACGACTCCGAACGACTCTGGACGACTCAAGACGACTCCGGACGACTCCGAACGACTCCGAACGACTCCAAACGACTCCGAACAACTCCGAACAACTCTGGACGACTCTGGACGAATCCAAACGACTCCAGACGTCTTCGGACGACTCCGGACGACTCCGGGCGACTCCGGACGACTCCAGCCGACTCCCAACGACTCCAGACGGCTCCGGACGACTCTGGACGACTCCGGACGACTCCGGGCGACTCCAAACGACTCCGGACGACTCCGAACGACTCCGAACGACTCCAAACGACTCCGAACAACTCCGAACAACTCTGGACGACTCTGGACGAATCCAAACGACTCCAGACGTCTTCGGACGACTCCGGACGACTCCGGACGACTCCGGACGACTCCAGCCGACTCCCAACGACTCCAGACGGCTCCGGACGACTCCGGACGACTCCGGGCGACTCCGGACGACTCTGGACGGCTCCGTACGACTCCGGACGACTCCGTTTGGACTCTGGGCGACTCTGGAAGACTCCGGGCGACTCCGGGCGACTCCGAACGACTCCGGACGACTCCGAACGACTCCAAACGACTCCGAACAACTCCGAGCAACTCCGGGCGACTCCGGGCGACTCCGGACGACTCCAAATGACTCCGGACGACTCAAGACGACTCCAAACGACACCGACTCCGGACGACTCCGGACGACTCTGGACGACTCTGGATGACTCCAGACGACTCCGGACGACTCCGACTCCAAACGACTCCGGACGACTCCGGACGACTCCGAACGACTCCGGACGACTCAAGACGACTCCGGACGACTCCGGACGACTCTGAACGACTCCAAACGACTCCGGACGACTCCGGGCGACTCCGGACGACTCCGGGCGACTCCGGACGACTCCAGCCGACTCCCAACGACTCCAGACGGCTCCGGACGACTCCGGACGACTCCGGACGACTCCGGGCGACTCTGGACGACTCCGGACGACTCCGGACGACTCCGAACGACTCCAAACGACTCCGAACAACTCCGGGCGACTCCGGGCGACTCCGGACGACTCCGAACGACTCCAAACGACTCCGAACAACTCCGGGCGACTCCGGACGACTCCGGACGACTCCAAATGACTCCGGACGACTCAAGACGACTCCAAACGACACCGACTCCGGATGACTCCGGACGACTCCGGACGACTCCGGACGACTCCGGACGACTCCAGCCGACTCCCAACGACTCCAGACGGCTCCGGGCGACTCCGGGCGACTCCGGGCGACTCCGGACGACTCCGAACGACTCCAAACGACTCCGAACAACTCCGGACGACTCCGGACGACTCCGGACGACTCCGGACGACTCCAAACGACTCCAAAGACTCCAAACGACTCCAAACGACTCCGGACGACTCCGGACGACTCCGGGCGACTCCAGATGACTCCGACTCCGGGCGGATCTAGTGGTGCCTTTTTGCCGGAGTCGGAATCGGACTAACAATAGTCGGAGTCGGATCGGAGTCGTGGGTGCGCTCCATAGAGCACATCACAAGTCCTTAATACGAAGCTACACGATATTTCATTCGCAATGATTGCCAAAAAACCATAAAAATCAATTTTGTTTGTTTGTCTTTCGTTGGAGACATTGTACTTTGTTTTTGGGCACCAACAACTTGCAACATGTTAGAATGCGCTTTGCATTCACCATTGGATCTCCTGCAAGACCTCCTTACAGCGGCATGCTTCACTCCCTGCTATAAAACACATTTCACCAGTAGTGTACTTCCCTAAAAATGTATAACGAAAAAGAGATAATTCAGCTAACCCCAGGAGCGTTCCAGAACAATTGATCTACTGTTGGTTTGAAAGTTTTAAAAGCACTGGATAAAAAATCATCGTATCTGCCTGACGCCAATGTCGGGCATTGCCCATGAATGTTACGCATATTTCGCCAATTTGCCTTTCTTTCGTTTTGTTTTGCAAGTCTGCTCCTGTTTTAAGTACACTTTCCGAAACAGCTTTTGTTAGGCGTAGTTCAGTTTTATTCAAATTCAATTCCACTTTTGTTTTACTTCGCTGTTCAACGAATAACAGTGCGCGCATACTTTTTGCGGCAAAACAGTTCATTATGCTTCATCAATGATTGGTCACCCTCTAACCCTGAAGAACACCGTAGTTTACGCCAAACAGTGCCTTGCACGCTTCCGATGCTGCCATCTTACGGGCCACCTTTTTCGATTGCCCCGTGCCAGTGAACGATTGTTCGCCTACCGTCACCCGGGCCACAAAGTTCGTCCGTGCCGGACTCACGACGGTTTCGCCGACATCCTCAAACGATACGGGTGTTACCATGATCGACAGTAGCGTCGCCGGATGGTGGCTGGTTGGATTGACCGGCAGTTGCTCCCGGCACCTGATCACACCATTTTTCGATGGTTGTTCCTTCACCTTTGTCGGCTTTGGCTGCACGTTCCATTTGGCAAACAGTTTGTACAGCGCAAACGAGACCAGGTTCTGCGCCAACAACAGTGTTGTCTTAGCATCCGGGTCCTCCTCTGCCTCCATACCGTTTTGCGTGGACGTATCCATCATCGCGCCCGTCTCCGATTGATCCTTGTGGGCTGCCAGCCGCGGCAAATAAATGTCACGCAGCACCTCCTCGGACACCTTTTCCTTGGCAAGGAATTCGTTTGGTGCCACCGCTTGGTACTGCATCGCGTTGAAGATGGTTTGCACCATCGTCTCGTGCCCGTTGGTGCGGACGTTGAATTCCGAGCTGTTCGCGCCGCAAAGATTGCACAGCGCGTCGAATGCGCTCATGGGTTGCGCCCGATGGGCCAGCTTGCACCACTGACTTCCTCCTCCCTTGGCCGCTTTTCTATTCAGCTTACCGAGAACCGGTTTCAGCTGGAGTTGGTTGTTGGCGACAACAGAGGAGGAGGTGGTGGTGTTGGGTGTGCTTATGAGGACGGGGACGGTGTCCATCATTTCGTTGGCCATGGTGTTGTGGGTGGTTTGGCCGGATGATATGCCTCCTCCGAAGATGCTGCCGGCCGTGCCGCCGTTCGTACTGCTCCTATTGGCGTTGTAGGTGTGTGCGGGAAAAAGGGGAGCCCCGGGGTAATAGGGCTGGCTGCTGGACGACTGGCCTCCCTCGCGGGGAACACCGAACGGATGCACGATATCCATTATCACTGTAATTTCACCGTTCACGAAGCGACACCCTTTGCTTTGTTTTCAAAGGTTGATGGTCACAGATTCAATTGTTGATTGAAAATTGAAGAGCAACAGACGCGTGCAAAGAGTAGTGGTGAACTGTGGCTATTGTGCGCCGGAGAATGAACAACAGCAACTATACTGTGGTAATACCCGACTGACAGATTACTGCTACAGTGTGTAGCATAAATGTAAGGCATGGAGCCTCTACGTTACGTTAGCAATACGCGTAACGACTATTTATCTCAAACCCAAGCAGTATTTTTGTTTCACACCTGTTTTAATAGGCGTGGATGAGCATATTGATCATGTCTTAATATTTATTATTTAATGTGATAATGACAAATCCATCAATTTCGAACAATAAAAAAAAGTTCGGAAATCGCGAAGCATACATGGCGGCTATCATCGAGCGTTTGAACGAAATTTACGGGATCTTCTATATAAGGATCTTCTTAAGGATATTTAGAAAGTCCAAGTTTAGAGACATTGGGGCCCTTCACGATTCTAGTCAGTTTTTTGTATGGAGTTTGACAGTTCCCAAGTAGCACAATCCTGTTAAGAAACCGTTAAAAGTATGCCTAAAAGTATTACTTTTAGCTTTCCATACAGCAGTAATTCCAGGGCTTAAAACACTGCGTAACGCTTTCCTTTCTTCGTCAATGTTTCGTTAAATCTTAAAATTTAACCGGTATTTTTAACGAAAAAGATCAAAATTAACGAAAAAATCGACAGAGATGGCTGTATTTTTCTTTCTCTTTCGTTAGGGACATGCAAGGTCTTCGTTAAGCTTAATGTGCTTATATTTTCGTGAAATAAATTAATAAATAAAACACTTATTCGTTTATTGAATAAAAACACAATTTCACTAGGTAACCGCATCACACAATTTTCTTTCATTACGCGGATTTCGTCAATCTTCATCGTGGAGGTCAGCTGCTGCCGTGTACGGAAAACATGATGTCCAAACGCTATCGGAATCGAAAATGCTGCGAAATATAAAACTTATGTAGCTCATGTGAAGAGAATGGTAATATCGATACAATGACCTGTTGTAAAAGCACGATGATACACAAATTAAACAATAGCTGATAGATATTGTCGCAGACGCTTGGTTTTGTTGCCATCTACACACAAGCTACACACAGGAAGCTTGACGAACTTTTTGACATAAGAAATGGAGGCGCCATGTACGTGACCGTGTACAGTATGTCTCAAAAATGATCGTCATCAAGAGCATATTATTTTGCCCAAGAAAATAAATATTTTTATGAAGATTTTTCTCATTTGCTAATATTGCATACAGGTGGTCCCCGAGATACACGGTACCTCTTATACGCGGATTCGGAGATACACGGTTTTCTAAATTTGACAGTTCTTTGAGAAAATTGTACTGTTTTGACACATCAATTGTAAATTGCCAAATAATTTCCGTTTCGATCCAATGTTAAAAACTTTTTAAAAATGTTTAAAACTGTTATATTCAGTCAGGATCATATCAAATAATTCATAAAATGACTAAAACCGCCCCCTACTTGCAAAATTACACGAAAATTTGTGATATTTTAGCTGGAAATCACGAGATTCGACTTACGCGGAAATTCGAGATACGCGGTATTTTGCGGCCGTTTTCGGTCCCCATTAACCGTGTATCTCGGGGACCGCCTGTACCCTTTATCAAACTCTTCACATGTATTACTTAAAAACTATGATTTTTTTTTAATTTTTATTTTTTTTTTATTATTACCGCAGATTCAAGTAGAGGAATAAAAGAAAACACATAGTTTTCGTACAGTTAAGCAACACAAATATTTTGGTGTGAAAATAAATACGCATTATTATATAAATAAGAAAATGATTTTTCGAATATTGAATAAATTGGAAATGGTGTAGATAAAATTTGAAAAACACTGTGTGTTATATTGACCCGAATAAAAAAAAACGAGGGTAACGGAATACATCGTTATGCTGTAACGCTGGCAAATGTCATATTCTATTAAGAAACTCTATTTGATTTTTAAGGCCTTAAAAAAACTGTTAATAATCAAATAGAGTTTCTTAAGGCTACTTGGGTTGGAGGCTGAACTCATGTAAACACTCCATACAAAACCACACAAAAAACTAGCCTGCAATTTTCAGTTTAGATTATTCTAGCCTCAAAGCTAGAATTAGATTCGAGTACCTGCTCGAAAACACGGTGTTGTTTACATTTACCCCAAGGTGCATTAAAGAGATCACGTGGTGGAATCTAGAATCATACGGTGGAATCTAGATGTGTATGTAGTTCAGGTGGTCTCATAGCATGTTTTTTATTAGCAAATTTGAATATCACTTTTTGACTCATTCAGAAGCAGAAGTGATAAAAAATTTGCCTTCTAAATTCATACACCTTGGGATATGCCCACCTGCTATACAATGCAAACAGCTGACGGGCTGAAATTTCAGCCTACGAACTTACAACGAAAAGGGCCCCTTTAGCAGATTTCGTATCTTTTAGAATCCGTGGAAAATCTGGTAGTTAACGTGACTAATTTAACCCATGGCGAATATTTAAACGATTCGCGATCGGTTAACGAGATCGTTGAAAAACTGCCGATGACATTTCAGTACCAATGGTCAGAATATAATGAAGAGAACGGCGACCAAATAGTTATCTTGAAAGATCTCAATGAATGGTTGAAACCTATCGCAAAAACCATTATAAGAGTAGGAATACAAGATTCGCGAAACCATCAGCCGGGAGTGTTGTGTTTGATACTTTTGCTTTATTCAAACACTTATAACGTACAATAATAAATAGAACATAAATGACACAAAAAATACACTTTAAAATCACAAGTGCGGCGGCTGTGCACCAGCCGCACCGAGCGTCCCTGCCGAGAGCTCCTGCTCGATCGGCTCGCTAACACACTCTAATCGTGCGGCGCTCGGCACACTCTAAGCCTTGCGCTTAATGTGTGCGACAGTGTGCGTGACACACTGTCGTCCTCCTGGACGTTGACCGGTGGCAGCGCAACTGCCACGGTAAGTCCAGGGGTCGGCACGGCTGCCCACGACAGGGAGAACAACGTCATGCTGTACCTACCTGAAACAACCGTCCAGAACCGAGAAATCGAGAAAACGAGAAAACGAACAACGCAATCCAGTTCAAAGGCAATGGAATCAACCGCATAATAATGAAAATAACGTGTCAAGAAATCCGATAATGAATCACCATCAATTGGACTATTGTGGAAAAGTAACGATCCGCAATTTCCGAACAGTTCCAACAACACTTTAACTCGGTTGAAAAGTATGGAGAAGCAACTAATTCGAAAGCCTACGTTGATGAAGTGAGCAAATAAAACTTTTGAGGAGTATCATGCCGTGATTGTCGCGGGTTTGTGAAATTTTCACAGAAAGGCAACGCTCGTGTTTCGCGACATTACGATCAAAGTAAGCCATACATTCGTGCTAAAACAAGGACGGTTTGACAGAGAGAAAGTGTCGCAAAAAATTGACGCAGAAGATTTTTTGGGTCGTCTAGAAGCATAACAACGTCCTGAACCTTTATCAATGGATGAGAAGCAATCGAACGTGGAGAAAATCCTCGGTGTGCAATGGGATACGGTTGCAGACAGTTTCGGCTATAAGATTAACTTAAAAGAAATATCATCAGAAATCGGAAACGATAAGAAGCTTGCGAAACGAGAGGTGTTAAGTGCGGTCATGAGAACGTACGATCCACTTGGGCTGATCAGTTACCTAACAATCCATGAACGGATCCTGATGCAAGCTGTACACGTTTCTTCAAGCGATTAGGATACAGAAATTTCCGATTCACTGTACGAGCAATGGAGAGAATGGATAACCATGGTGGAAGGTGCCAAGGATCTACCAATTTGCTATGCCGTTATTAATCAGCCATCAAGTACCACTGGAGATACATACATTTGTCGATGCATCAGATCAGGCATTTGCGGCTTGATCTTCGATCCTGCTTCAAAGAAAATAACGTGGTACGACTGGTCGCTGGAAAAAGCTCGTGTGGCTCCGAAACAAACCGTACCCGTAAAGACAATAACGGAATATCAAACGATACCCTTCTCATCACAACGCTTAAAAATACTCGAATGTATTAATGATGAAGTCTCGAAATCCTGTGTAGACGGCATGTCCGCGTAGGACATTACGCAAAATAGAAGCATGTATGATGGGAGATTTTAATGCCCATCACGTCGAGAGGGGCAACCATTACCAATGATGGGAAAAGTAATAACGTACTAAAAATTATACACGATACTAATTTCACTATGATACATAAAAAAGAACACACGTATATTCATCCCGATCTCATCAAAAAAAGAAACACAGCCATTGATCTGACGATCACATCAATAACAATTGCTCCTCACATAATAAGACAAGTCTCTGACATGCACATTGACAATAGTGGACTCAGAGTAATTTATTCACAGAAAAATACAGGCGGTCCCCGAGATACACGGTACCTCTTATACGCGGATTCGGAGATACGCGGTTTTCAAAATTTGACAGTTCTTGGAGCAAATTGTACTGATTTGACACATCCATTGTGAAATACCAAATAATTTCCGTGTTGACCGAATGTAAAATGCCATTTAAAAAGGTTTAAAACCGTTCAATTCATTAGAAACATATCAAATAATTAATTTGGTGGCTAAAACCACCCCCTACTTGCAAAATTGCACGAAAATTAGTGATATTTTGGCTGGAAATCACGAGATTCGACTTACGCGGAAATTCGAGATACGCGGTATTTTGCGGCCGTTTTCGGTCCCCAATAACCGTGTATCTCGGGGACCGCCTGTACATGATATTATAGTGATATTATATTCATTCATACCAAAATCATAAATCACTCATACCAAAGATATATATTACAAGAAAAAATATAAGGAAATCATTGTACAATCGGCCAACGAAAACACCGACATAAACAGCATGACAAATAATATAAATAAAATAATAATAAAAAAAAAGTAAAGCCACTCTAGAACCTAAGTCATGGTAGTCAAAAGAAATCCATTAAAGCGTGACAACAAAAGTACATGTCTCGTAATCTTTTAAACCAAAGCAAAATGATAGAAAATCAAATCGAATGTAGAAGGTATGCAGTCAAATTTCGGTATTTAAGAAAACCTGCCAAAGCAAAAAGAACAGAAGATAGATAGAAATAAATAGACATGCAAATGAGAATGAAGGATCTTTAGGATTTCATTGGAATTTTTAAAGAGAAACCCTAAAAGAAAAGAACAAAACGACAAAAACATAGCAAATTTTTGTTTTTAATCTATTTCGGACAAACTGTCAATAATAAAATAAAACAGACCCCACACTTCATAGGTGATAAAAACCTATAAGATAAAAAGAAATGGGTTTTTTTTATTGGAGAATTGATGAAATAAGAACGTTGAAACTGTTTCGAATGTTCCTAAATAGAATGTTGAGGATTTCGCTTTCCGTTCGAATCTCAACAAGGGAACGACCCCCCTTCCATCTCAATAGACTCGCGAGCCAGCGAGGAGCACTAGCAGGAAGGATTGGCAAGTTGTCTCCCAAGTTGTGGACGAAGAACCCAGAGCCACCAAACCACTAGACGAATATCGTCCAAGTGAGTTTTCAACAGAATTTGTCCGCTTTAAGATGTGCTTCCTGCTAATATTTCTGCACTTATCTAAATGGTCTCCTTGGTCGCTCCATCGCTTTGAGCTGACATATTTAAAGTGTTATTAAAATTGCTGAAACTCTGCAATTAATGCGCTGATCGTTTGTACAATAATATTTGAATACTCGTATTAAACGATGACGAACAGATGAGTGCGTGTTAACGGCAAGCAGTTATCGGGAAGCAGAGCAAAACAAGAATTTAGAAAACAACGGCAAAGAAACCCGCTCCCCAGAGACAAGTCATTAGGCTGATGACTGCATCGACGGGTGATGATAAAACGGGAGGACATCTGGTTTTTGCTGTCTGTCTGTAAATATGACCATATCATACCACAAAACGTCCGGTGTAGCGTCTCTAGTTGAAACTGATTGATGAGCAATTGATAGAACGGAAGAACAGTTGGGCACTATTGTTGCGGGATAATATGCTTTGCTACAAGGCGACAAATTACTGATAAATAGTGTTATGACGATGCATTACCTATCACCATGCAACACGTTGGTCGAGCCTAATTTTCTGCATTCTGTGGTTTGTGAAACAGGGGGAAAATTCTTATTGTCATTTGACACTAATGAGTTCGCCGTAGCCTCCGCCGCGCTCCGAAGCAAACTCACTTTCTCAGTATCAACGCCAACCAGATGGCTCTAGAGGAGAATGCTCGACGTCAATGATGGCCAGAGCCAATGCCAGGCATTCAGTGTCTTCATTGACCAACGCGTGCGACATTTTATCAGCCTTTATCTCAGCCGCCAGCCAGCCAGCCAGCCAAACACATACATCTCGTGTCTACAGGGTCGCGATGATCCCGGGGAAATCCGTCAGCCGGGGTTGTGTGGTCGTGTAGTAGTTGCCAGCGCCGCCCCAATATCACCAAAGTGCTTCGCGCCGTATCATCTTTCATGCATCAACAGCATCGTTGCTGGCGGAAAAATGACCGGTCCCGGGAAGCCGTGATACGGCGCGCGGTTCAGTTTGTTGCAATGATCGACACCGATCGGATCGAGGCGATCATGGATTTGGGCAGCTTCGAACAATCGTCGGACGATTTCCTGGCCAACGGATTCTACCATCTGTACACCGAGCTGCAGGACGATCGAGACATTGCGTTGGCCCTAGCGGAACTAACGTGCCCCACGACCCAAACCTCCGAGCTCAAAGAAGATACAGTGCATCCTTGTCCAGCAACAATCGATCTACCGTCGCTAAACTCACTTGAACTTCTGCCTACGCCCAATGGGGGCGAAGTGGATGGGCTGGAGCTGGAGCTGAACGTAGAAGATTTCATTCTCGAGTACAATTGCGTAAATTTTAGTCAACTGTGGGAAAACGAGCTACGACTGCCGGAAAACACTTACCTCTGTGATGATTCCTGTGAAGCGTTTATCCGACAATCGGATCCACATGAAGATAAAGTGGCACCCGCAACCGGTGAAATCACGCAATCGGAGGTCGTGTCCCTAACACTACCCGCGGCCGTGTCGTCCAGCGTACAGCAACCGTGTGAAGCCGAACCCGACTCGACCGGGACGTTCGTTTGTCCGTTTGAAAGTTGCCGCAAAGTGTACGCCAAACCGGTGCATTTGAAAGCCCATCTCCGCCGGCACGTAGGCGATAAGCCGTATCACTGCAAATGGCCAGGATGTCAGTGGCGGTTTTCGCGGTCGGACGAACTGTCGCGTCACTTCCGGTCCCATTCGGGTGTGAAACCGTACCGGTGTGAGTACTGCCCAAAGTGTTTCTCCCGATCGGACCATTTAGCCAAGCACCGGAAAGTCCACGAGCGTAAGATGAGCGTGGGCACGGCGGGGAAGTTGAAGAGTGGTGTCGGTGCGTTCGTTGGAGTAGCGCCGGCAAGAGGACGACCAGGCCGGAAACCGAAACAGGCCTCAGTGAAACGATCGTGATCGTGAGCAATGTACGGGTGATTTAATAAAGCCAGGTCAAATGGGCCCTTTTTGCAACAAAGATGTTAACGTTTCAGTCTGGCTTTCTTTGTTCAAATTGTTCCGAAAGTTGTGAACATCTTCTTCTTCTTCTTCTTTGGCACAACAACCGCTGACGGTCAAGGCCTGCCTGTACCCACTAGTGAAGTGAGCTTGGCTTTCAGTGACTTATTGTTACCATAGCAGAACAATCAGTCCTACGTATGGGGGCACGGGCTATTCGGGGCTTGAACCCATGACGGGCATGTTGTTAAGTCGTACGAGTTGATAACTGTTGTGAACGGCCGAGTTGTGAACATCTGAAAAAACAAAATGCTAATCTTAATTATTGTTAGCATTTAGCCATCAATCGCATTGAGTCAGTTCCCACATGAAAACGTCTCATCTTGAGCGTTACTTTTAATTTCATACTTAGTTCGCCTATTCTTATGCACAATACCTTGTACACTTCGACTATTTTCTACATCCACACACACCTAATTTTCGTATTATGGAACTATTTTCAAAACATATGCTTTAGGTCAGTACAGGGAATTTGTTTGTGATTGTAAAAAATGAATTTTGCACATTTTTAATGGTTTTTATCATGCCTGTAGCTTGATAAATTAACGTTACTATGGCCATAATTAATTAACGTTACTATGGCAGTCTAGTTTTCCACATTGTTTGTCTTCAACTAGTTCCAAGCTTTCGGACTTCCTATAGTTTGCATATACCCTTAACACAATTATTCCCCAAATAATATCTATTAAATTAGGGTCAGAATTCTATTCGTAAATCTATTTTTAGGTGAATCTATTTTTAGGTAAATCCACACTGTTGTTGTGTTGCTGAACTTTTTTTTCTGTGATATTTTAATATAAATGAACTTGAACTTGAATAAATGAACCATAAATAAACTTAATCTTTATAATTCATTTCGAATTCATTTCAAAACCACACTTTCACTATGTCGGTCGTACTGGCGCCGGATCGCCGACTTTTTGAAAGACGTAAAAATGATTCTCGTAAATGTCTCAAAGTACTGAGTCATGTAGGTACTACGCATGGGGGCACGGTGCATTTGAGGCTTTAACCCAGGGCAGGAATAAAGCAGAATGAATTCAGGGAAATGTAAACATTTGCCATCAGGTTGTCCAGGGTCATTTAAAACATCATAGATGAAAGTAGATTTTTCAGCAACCCAACGACAGTATCCACACGAACACGGTTATAAAAATGAGATTTATAAGTATAAGAACATACATTTCTTACATTGACCCTCCCGAAATTCTGCTCTTATTTCGGTAGGAAATATTGACAGAATAATTGTGATAAGGCTGTATGCCAAAAACTTGGCAATTTTTTTATGTAAGTAAATGTTAAGTCACTGTGAGAAAAAATAAAGTAGACAAATTCTAAATTAAATTCGTCCGTAAAAAATTATTAGGCATTTTTATGAGCCCAGACCATCGCATCATCTCCTGTGTTTAGATTCTAACTTTTTAAGTGGCTTTGATATTTACTTTTGGAGTCTAATGATGAATGAAGTTGATTTTATTTAGAAGCTGTATATTTTCATCTAAAATTTAATTTCTTTTTCTTTCAGTAAGCTTCTATTAATATATGTTATTAATTATGTCATCATTGACATCATTATTAGTAATATATGTCATCATTGACTACACCTCCAACTGTGCTCAACTAGAGCGATTCGTTGATTTGTTATGATACTATAGCAATAAAGATACAGACCCTTTCCCCAGTTTTTTTTTTATTTTTTTGTTGTTTGCCTTGTTGCAAATGATATGACAAATATTCCAAAAACAGCTTTTAATCGTATTTTTTATCCATTTTAGCATATTTATCCCATGAATGCTGAAACAAGGGTGATATTGTAGTAGAAGACATTGGCGAATAAATGTATGTCGTAGATATTTCTCAATATGCCAAACATTGCCAGACGGTAATGAACCGTATGATTTACGTCCTAAACTAGCTTCTAATTTTATTAGAAATCGCATATTTTTCTTTTGTTCAATAAGTAGTGCGTATGAGGAATAAGTTCTCACTATTACGTTAAACAAACATCTTGGTCAACGGACATAAATCTACAATCTATAAATGCTATGTGTATGTGTAGGTAGGTCGGTCTTACGCAATCAACTGAACGTGATCTTGCGATCCTTTATGCGATCCTCTCTATAATTACAGCAATTTCCGCGCATACCTGTTCCGTCTACGAAGCAAACTGTGTAAACTGTGATTCGGCATGGCATGCGTAAGGGAAAAGCACGCACGTGTGATCGTACGCAGCTGCGCAGATTGCACATTTCCCACTGTATCCCCCTGCCCCCCACGTTGTGTGAGAGGATAAATAATAATGCCGATGGAAATGTTGACGAATATATCTTACACATGTTTAAGTACAAGTAGAGTGGAAGGGAATTGGGATCGATGAATTCATTCCACATCCTCTCATTGTTTTACTCCATACATCGAGAAAGCTCGTTTGGGTAGCGCAGCGTAGTTACGGTGTCTGATGAAAGTGTCGTATCGTTTTTAATCATTAATAATACAACAAAATGCCGTTGGATAAATCGTTTAATTTTAGGATGCTTTCGTTCGAAAGGTACGAAATGTAAATGAAATGTAAAACGTTACGTTAAACAAAATATATGATATGTTGTGCGGGACAAATCGAGTGCGCATGTTGCGTGGCTCCCTACGGAAACGGAGAATTGTTTAAAACCGCGAATCCGCGAGAGGATGGAATTATCGCCTAAAAATGAAATGTTTGCACATGAAACGAAACTACTACACGGTAAATTATAATTCGTTGCGAGCTTTGGCTAGCGAAAGGATACGCCTTGTTCCACCGACACCGGCCGCCGTCTATCCGAGCCCATGATCCTCGAAGAATCCTTGTGGCGTTTCGTCCTACGAAGAAGATACGAGTGAATTAATTTTGCTGTACAACCCAGTTCAGTTCAAAGTGGCTAAATGTTACATCATGTAGTTTGTCTATAGATTTTTTTTTCCATTTTCACATTTGTTTGCGTTTTGTTTTTGTTCTTTTTTTTTTCTTTAAGAGAGAGCCTCATTGATAATAAAAATCACTGAATCGAGTACGAAGAGCGTAAAGCAATGTAATAATTGTTAAAAATAGAGAAGGAGACAACACGAATGCTTGCAAAACGTTAGTTTGTTAAAATATGTATCAAATTGAGGCAAATCAAAACGAACGGTACGAAAATAGTTAACATGTGGATTAATCAAAGTGTGTAAAAGTGAATGAAAAACTAAGAAATCATAGAAGAAACCTAGTCCCAATCACGTCAAGTGCCGTCAAGAATGGTGCAAACATACTGAATGGTAAATGGTTCAAATACAGTTACTAACAGACCAGCGTCACACAAGCAAACACAACATAACTAATGACTGTTTGTTAAAGCAGTTGCCTTATTGGATGGAACTAGTGAGTTTTGCTTTGTTAAAGATTGGTTGATATACTCGGGACAGGCTGCTGGGATCTTTTTTAAACAGTTTTCTGCTTGTTATTTGTTAGTGTGCTGCTGTTGCTGCATTTGCTTAGTACATGAGACGCCGTGCGGGTTTTGCATTCCGTCGTTCTCGAAGGTAAAACAGGATTAGAACAACGATCAGCAAACGAAACATTGGAATCGGATGTGAAAAGTCACACACACAAAAACACACAAAAATAAAACATGCACAGGAAGGGGGACACATACACAAACATACAAACACATACACAGCTACGTACCTTGTCGGGAGGGAAGTTGAGTTTGTTTCAGTTTACTTTGTACCGAGGAGAGGTTGCGATTAGAGGCAGAACTCGAAGGGGTCACAAAACGGGAGAACAAAATGCACAATACAGTCACGTACGTAAAGTAGTCAATTGTGCAGTAGAACACAGCACGTGGGGTGGTTTTGGGGGTTTTGAACAATCGAACCAACGAAACGAAACGGAAAGGTCAGAAGAAATACAAATCAAGGGTTTTGTGCAGGGAAGTAAAGTTCACACCAGAATGTATTACCTTTAAGGCGAAAAATCATACACGAAGATATTGTTGAATGTTAAGTTCCTCTGTGCGAAATATGTAACGTTTTTTTGGACTTTGTTTAAATGCAACGATTGTCGATCGATCGTAAAGAGTTAAAAAAAAACACACTAATATTGAAATGCATAGCCGCAGAAGCCTAGTGCATTTGCTGTTTCCGAGTATGTGGTGCAGCTACTTTTCCACTAACCATGCTAGTATTTCTTAAAACGCATACAACTGTGCTTTTTTAAAAGTATTTTTCTTACTACGATTAGTGTTGTTATAAAACAGTGGTTTCATTAAAGGGAAAGAGGAAAAAATTGGAAAAATACAATCATTGAACATAAAAATTTACAAAGGGATATAAATCATTCCACCTAGAAGTATAGCCGGTTCTACTGTTGCAGCGTATATGAAACTGATCCATTGCACTATTACCCCACATTGCCACGTTAGAGAGCGATCGATAAACATCAAAGCTTTAATTTTATTAAATTCAAACGTTTGCTAAAGTTTGCTACACATTACAGCATTGCATGCTTTTCTAACAAAGTCTTGCTTTCCCAGGCAAAAGAAATGTGTAGCAAGATCCACTTAGAGTTCCGTGTGCGTGTCTCTGTGTGCAGCACCTAGCGTTGGTCTTAGTAATACTACTGGCTTTTGAACAAGAACACCAAGTCAATCGCAGAGACGAGCAAACGACAAGGGAATTGGAAGAAAAGTTCAATGTCTAGCAATATGTTTAAAATAATTTGTTCGTTTAGTAAGTGTAAAACAAGAGTGGGATGTTTCGCTGGAACAAGGCATTTGCTTCAGAGCAGTCCAATATCTCTTAAGGCACCGTCCGCCGCTTCATCCTGGACAAAAGGAAAATACAATATACAAGGAAGGAATTGTTGGTGTTTTTTTTCATTCTAGAGTCTAGCTAATAGATAGGAAGAATTGAAATAATAGCCTTAATTAAACAATTTCGCTGCTCAGGTCATAATTAGCACCATCAACACTAACCGAAAGAAACAGTGGTAAAGGGGGATAGTATATACAGCAAAAGGTGGTATTGCACGCGTGATGCAGTTCCTACTGAATGTGTTTGGTGACCCGTTTGGTTGCATTTATGTGCACAATATTTACATAGCGGAGAAATGTAAGCTTGGGATCTGGTTTCTGGTGTATTATTGTTTGGATCAGTGTTGACAGTGTGTTGTTCCATGTTTCGGGAAATGATGTGTTTGAAAGAATCAAAGAGAAAGAATTTATGCACCAATCGTGTTGGCGGTAGCTAGACATCGTTAACAGGGATTTCTTCTGAGTAGTGCACATCATGCTATAAAAGCTAAATCAGTATTGGAAAATAATACAAATGTATTGCAGCAATCAACACACAGGAAAATCCAAACCTTTTAGCCGTCGTGCCTTGTTATTGAGTAAAGTGTTTCACTGTTGAGAACAATACATCAGCCAACGTACAATATGAGACGGATAATAACGATATATCAATATAACATGCAACACTAAACTACTTAACAGATGCTACAGGCTAATGCGGCTTCGATGATTTAAAAACATGCGTTATAGAGTTGTTTTTTATATTCAATTAATCTAGCCGAATCGTAAATTAGTTTTTATTCTCAAAATATGATACAATACAGTAGAAATGTAGAGAAGTTTTAAAAGAAATATGAAGAAAAGTTTCGAAAGAGGAATAAGGGGTCCACAAAAAGGTTTAAACACCAGCAAAGGTAAACAATGGAAGAAAACAACATTATGGAAGGTATTATTGTCTCCAGAGAAAGCCACAACGGAACATGATCATTTGTTGGTGCGATGTGATAAGATAATCAACACAAGAAAGGGAAAAGAAGAAAGAACAGAAGGGAAAAGGGGAGAAAGTTTGCGTGTTGTGTGTATATTTTTCGTTTTTTTCTTCTTCTTTTCAGACATATGTATTGTAGATAAGTACTTAACTTGTTTGTTACATGTGTGTTGTGTATGTTGGGTTCTTGTTGTATTCGCTTTATATATTATGTGATACCAGAATTGCAGCAAGTTTGTCTAACTCTAAGAATTGAATAAAATGGTACAGTCAATCGTTTCCCATTTTATAGTCACTTAGTGGAAGCGTTTGCACATCAAAAGGAAAAACAAAATGCTGCAATGTGTATGTCACTGTTGGCCTATTTTACTTATGATATTGAATGTTAAGTCATGATAATGTTTTTTTTTCTGCATCACCCTCATTTTCATGGAAGGAATTTGTTCATGAAACGCTCCAAAAGAAATCCTCTCACTTTAAATAATGTAGATCAAATAATGTTTCTTTGTTTATGTTTTGCGTGGTAGTGTCTTGATCGACGAAACGTTTGAAACGTCCCAGTAGCCGAAAGAGTGAATGAGTTGAAAGCAACTAGAATTTAGTACAATAGGAAATAATCTTCATCATCTAAGACCTGCAACAGAAGTAGAAAGAAGTTGACGGCGATGTTCGCTAGGTGATTCAAGACGATACAAAGTCTTAACATAATGGCGTTACCCACGCAAGCGAAACGTAATCGAGAAGATGAAGGTTCGAATGATGATTTAAAGTGAAGTAGAAAATATACACCCATGGCCCAGCAGTTCCATGTCAGTTTTGAATTCCAAACACCACTCGTGTAAGCAATGCGTGTAATGCCTTCAAGTATGAAAATAACTATGCTAACAATTGTTCTACGAGTGAAACGGAATTATCGCATTCGATCGAGATAAAAGTAATTAAACGAGAAGAGAAGGAAACACGAAACATTAACGAGGAAGAACAATATCTTTCACAATGTAACTAACATAAAAAGAAGCTTTTCTGAAGCCAAATTTTAACCATTGCATATTTACAGCACTGATGAGTGTGGATGCACATTTGCTTCTGGCCAGTCCCGCTGCTTGCCATACTACCATCCTGCTTGTTGAACGAATGAAGGACCAGAACACTTGATTGAATAAAGCCGGCCCCTAAGCGATTGCCAACCGATCGATCTGTGTTTTACACTTTGCTTGCTTCACCGTTGCGCCAGAAAAAAAAAACATCATGATAATAGCAGAGAATGAACAATAAACACGATTATTCCTATTAAAGTTTTGCGTATGGTTCTTTCATTCACAATACATTAGCACTCCAGTTCCTTTTGCTGCATCATCATTGCGGTTAGTGTGCAAGGAGGAAACGGAAGAAAAAATAGTAAAAACGAAAAAAAAATGAAACTTTTGCTCCACATTCACACACAGCCTGGATAGATGTGGGTGTGTGTTATGTGTGTTTTGTGAATGGTGATATTTTTCAAAAGGGTTTTAAAACTTAGTCAGTACCATTCTCTACCGTAAAGCATTCTACAATGCAACCTAGCACCAACGCCAATATTGCTACGCAATTCAAAAGCAACTGCATGGTTCACAAGCAGAGCAATTAAAGCATTTGAATGAAATGCTAATTTACTTTAGAAGAAACTAGTCTAGCGTAAAACAATACTACCTACAGCAGCGAAGGACGATCATCAGTTAAGGTTTTCGTTCAAATCCTAATAATTGAAACGATGGCGGGACAAAAGAATTGGATAATAAATTATGAATGTCGATCGTTTATATTATCCATCGTGGATAACCGAATTCATTGCCATAGTATGAATTAGCGTAGTAGTAGTAGTAGTAGTAGTAGTAGTAGTAATACGTAGCACAATAACAGTTTTTGGTCTCAATATGTTCCAATTTTGTAAGATTAAAACATTTTCGTTGAAACCCCGTGAAAGAAAAGAGAAAGAGAGAGAAAGAGAGAGAGAGAAAGAAAAGAGAAGTGAAGGAAGAGATAAAAATATAGAATACATTTGCTGCACAATCCAAAATATTGTTGTTTTAAATCTCAGAACCTCCCGAAGCAGTACACCCCTTTAAGGTATTCGCAAAGAAGCGATGGCAAGCGCAAAGAAGCGTAATCAATAAATGTTACATATTTATGCATTGCAAATTTCAAAAGCATGAAATTATATAATGTTCATAATCAAATGAATGCACAACGGCAAACACACGAAAGGTAAACTGTGTTGTGGATTGTTGCTTCACATAAAAATAAAATACCGATTTCGATAATCATCGAAATTTAAATCGAAGGCAAAATAAACGGAACAATCTCCCTCCTGCGTACAAAAGTAAAAGTTGTACCTGTAACAGTTACGGTTATGTTTCATCCAACATGTAAAACAATACTTTTTTAAACGAAGGACATCATCACAATGATACGCATAAATAGGACGGAATTTTGACTAGCAAGACTAAACAACAAAAAACTACTAGCAAATTCTAAACCCACCCCATTGATCATATTAGTAACCCATTCCAAACATGCTTATTTTTTGTTTCGTATTTAAACACATGAACAAGACACTACTACACTAGCATACAAGATACAGGGACATACTAAGACAGACATGTTAAGAGGATCCTCTTTTTGCAGTTTAACAGAACACATTCCAGTACTTTCTCTAAAGGATGTTAAACATTTGGATGCGGTTATATGTGCTATTCTTAACGCTAATCCTCGTATATCTTAGACTAATGTGGATAATTCATGTATACGCTGGTTTTGTGTAAAAATGTCAAAAGCCTCTTTCTATATTTGCTGGGTTGGTAAAATATTGACTGCAGGATGGATGGTCCTTTAAAAAATAATAACGACCCAAGCGCAATATACTGTAGAAAGGCTGTTGAACGTTAAGTTAATCGCAAGATAATTGCAAAAATAAAACAAATCAAATTTATAACAAAATCAAAAACAAAGTATAAACAAAAAGGATTTTTTTGGCTCCAGGCAAGAAGGTAATTTGGCAATTAAATAAAATAACAAAAACAAACACAAGGACATTACACAACTAAAAGCACGCAAATCAACAATGACTTTAGAAAACTAAACCTTACTCAACCTAACCGACACACACATACAGACATAAAGGAGCGTTGGTAAAATAGGCATGAGTCGGCGAGAATAGCAGGCATAACATAGTAATCATATATGTAAAGCGTATTTTACGCAACGTTTAGCATCTGCACGTTGCAAACGGAGCGATGATGAGAGGGAGCCGCCATAGCGCGATTATGCTAAGCTTGATTAAGTTGTTTGTTTTTTTTTTTTTTTAACAAAAGTAAGGCATCGGTTCGGTTTGTGTCTGTGGTTTGCAGTAGCTTCTGTAACATGATGGTGGCAAGGGTCTCGATTTGATGACATCACTAATAGGGTCTCGCCTACTGTGTGTGTGAGCTTATATATCGTAAGAATCATCGGGTGTACTGACCTCTTGTAGCACATCTTGCGCCGCTATTGCCTTGAGGACATTCTTTTTCGACGTTTCCTGTATTTCACCTCCCACAAGCAGCTCGTCCAGTATGAAATAGGCCTTCTCGAAGTTGAAAATGATGTCCAATTCACACACCTAAAACAACGATTGTGGATAACGTGAGTGAAATGCTGCACTGTATGCGGCACTGTAAAACGTTTAAACCTCTAAAAACAGAACTTACACTGCCGAAGTACTTGTCCAACAGCTCGACATATCTGTGAATTACTTCCAGCGTTAGCAGTTCGTTATCATTCTGCTCGATAGCACAGCAAAAGTATAAGCTAGCGTATCTGTAGAGGGACGGGAACAGTTAATACCGTGTTTTATTGGCTACCTTTCGCAACCTTTCGGTGCTTCCGGTGCTTACCTTTTGTAAACAATAGTACAGTCTTTCCACTCCAGGAAGGAGCACATCTTGGGCTTGCGAGACAGGATTGTGGTGATCAGTTCGCGGGTGATCTTCTTCTTTACCTTGTCCGAGTGTGCAACGTACCATTTCTGTAGCCTAAGTTTGCCTTGTCGGCTGAACAGGAGCATGAACTGCAACTAAACGTTGGAAAAGCATTAACATTGATAACATTGGACACCGTCGCTGCGCTGCACTATTCGCTGAGAACATCCACATATCAACTGATGACGTCATAGATCCGCCGAACGGATCGGGTTCAACAAAGGCGACCAGGTGAGTGGTTTAGGAAGGAATTCGTCAATTGACCGCTCGTTTCAGCGATGAGAATTATTCGTAGACTGTGAAATAACTTACCATTATGTTTTAAACTATACAGATATCACACTCTTTCGTTCAAAACATGTACCAAACCCTACACGAAATGGATCTAGAAAAATAGTATGACAAGCTGACGAGCGACAAGATGACAGCGAGCAGAAAATTTTCCAGGGGTGGCAAAGCGAATTTCAAAAAAACGTAAACTGTACCAAATAATGTTTTAATAATTCTTTTTTTACAATTGATTCAAAACGTTACTCTTATATTCTTTCTCTTCAAATAATTTAACATCAATCATGAATTTTACTCATTTATAAGTGCATTTATTTTAGTTCGATGGACACGAGAGCTAGAGAAGGTAGCCGTACCAAGTGAAGTATTCGAGAGAAACAGCTAAACAGACCGCTGCTGACAGCGAAAAAAACAACTGAAACTTGAAAAAAAGAAAAAGGAAAACAAATTGTTGTAGACGACAATGAAGCAAAAGTTTACTGTAAAATGTGAAAAACTAACGCAAAATACATAATTTTGCCCCGTCATAGCGGCACATTGCACACCAAACAAACGAAGCGCAATGGATAGCGCACGGAAACAGGCGACCAGCACGGCGACGGCCACGAGTGATTCTAGCATGGCCCTTATCGATTTCAAGAAGATTTGTCGCATCTGCGGAAAATCGGAGGATACGCTCACCTCGGTACATTCCCGCTATCAGAACGATTTACGGGGCAAAATAGCTAAATATCTTAACATTGATGTCGAGGAAAATGACACACTTCCCACGAAAATTTGCTTTTGCTGTAAGGATATCATTACCAAGTGGCATGATTTGTTTGAGAAGTGCCGTGTGATGGACGAACGGTTTGCATCGATAGTGAAATCACGCGAAGAGCAACTTCACAAGGAATTGACGGTGGATGGTGAGAATGAAGAGTTCAACGAGAAGAATGTTCGATCATCGCTGGAAGATGGTGAATCTAATGGTATACTTGCCAGTACTGCTAATGCCCCAACACAGGAATCAGCTGCATCTCCTCCTGATCAACAATCAAAGAAAAGGTAGGAAGCATGCCACCGTCCCAACGTTGTTAATAATTTATGTTCATGTCCGTACTCTTGCTTATTTTAGTCAAAAATCTGCTGCAAAACCTAGAGCTGTTATTTGCACGTTTTGTCAAACGAATGCTACCACAAACGGTAACACACGATACGATTCTCAATCTGCGCTCGTGGATCATATGAAAGAGCAACACTGGGATCAGATATTTCATTGTGAACAGTGCGACAACTATCTGGATCGGGCTATCCTAATCGAGCACATGACGATGCACGCCCTGAGCATGCTTCAACCCGGCTCGGCTACTGAAGGAACGGAACAGGAGCCAGACAGCATGGCATCCGGCTCGGGGCTGGGAGAGGACGAACCGGAAGGCGAAATGGAAGAAGCCGAAGGTAGCCAGCAAACGACGGAGCTAAAATCGGGAGAGGGTAGCACGAACAAAGAGAACGACGAAAAAGATGTGGCTAGCGCTGCCCCAGATCCGATCAAAGCCGTGGAAGGGCGCAATCTGTACTGCTACATATGTGAAAAAACGCTCGGAAATCGTAGCGCCTATTCATACCACGTTAATCAGGTGCATCTAAACATCAAAAAGTTCGATTGCACATTCTGTGAGAAAAAGTTCGGCAACCAGCGACTGCTGAACAACCACATTGCCAATTTGCACTCGCGGGAACGAAACTTCGGCTGCACCGTGTGTGATAAGCGCTTCAAGACGAACGTCGCCCTGTACAACCACATGCGGGTGCATGACGATAAGCTGCAGTTCAGCTGCCGGTTTTGCGACAAAAAGTTTCGGTTCCGGAATCATCTGGTCAGCCACGAGCTGGTCCACCTGGATGAGCGGAGTTTCTCCTGCAACCAGTGCGAAAAGAAGTTCAACACGGCGGAATGTCTGCAGAAGCACAAACTAACGCACGTTACGACAGAACCATTCCAGTGTCCACTGTGCGGTTTTAGCACGAAGCAAAAGCGCTATCTGGTGCTGCATGCGAAGCGCATCCACATGGTGCGATAGATTACGGGCGGCCAAAACAACACCAACACAATCTGTGTGGGGAAGGAGCAACCGACGATACTCAGACTTGTTCGTATTAATACTCTCTATCCCAATGGTAAGTAGCAAGTAAATACAGTTTTTTGTTTTACGTTTAATAATGCCATACTGACAGGCAATAAGCGAACTAAGCCATACACGGCGGCCAACCCTTAGCACTTACGCAAAGGGGCTGATAAATATAGACAGGAAGCAGACGAACAGATGATCAGAATGAGCATTCAATACTCATGATCCAATTGATCATCGAAATTGAGCAACACATTCTCTTAGCTACCGGTGTACCTGAAAACAAAGAAAGAGAAAAGAGGAAAAAAACATTAGTACGTAAAATTTGAAATTGTAATCGTTTTAGTGGAATCGAAATCAAATAACGAATGATTGTGTGCTCATGACTGTAACGCAACTAGCAGCAGCATTAGCAGCAGCAGCAGCAGCAACAAAAAGAACAAAAAAAAACACTAAAACTAATTAAAATGTCGTAGTCAAAATCTAAACGAAATCTACTTCAATTCGAGCAAATTATCTAGCATATGCATACATCATCATCATGATAACATATTTAGTATGTCGAGTTGCCAGCCGTTACGTAGAACTGTTTGTCGCAGGAAAGCAGTCGGCACAGCAGGATATTTTGTTTTCAGCAACACATTAGCCCTATTTAGTGTTTAGCGCAAAACTTTAGCGAGCGTTATTGAGTTTTGAAACATGTTAAAACGTTTTAGTTGCATCCATACTAGGTTAGTTGCTTCGTTAAAGCGTTTAGGGAAAAGGCCTACAATTGCTACTGTTAATGGCAATGGTGGAATGTGCCACAAACATTGAACACATTGTTTCTTTGTTGGTTTTCTTATGTACACGTACGCGTTTCTTTCGACCTTCGAGAGCTGTATTGTACCGCCAGTATTTATTCCACGCCGGTGTTTTTTTTTTTTTTGCATTATTTATTAATTTATTTATTTATTTACGTCACCTATGCTTAGTGAATCGTTATTGTTAATCTGTAAGACCGCGTATTTATTCATCGGAGCCAATAAATTAAGTAGAACGTGCTAAGTTATTCACTGTCGTAGCGCAACAGCAAAGATGAATAGTGTTTTCATATCGCAATGATCCGAAATGCAGCATAATATTTTAGAAGATAATAATAGAATACATAAATTCTATTTTTTTACTCATTTAAATTTTATGACAGAAATAGATGAAATTTTGGATAATTCTAATCATTTGAAACCCATATTAGACGTTTATTATTGTAGTTGTTTTAAAATCTTATTATAGTCTTTCCCCAATATACGCGAGTTTTGGGTTCCCGAAGCTTCCGCGTAAATCGAATATTACGTCTTTCATCCAAAATACACGTGTTAAATAGGTATTTTGATTAAATTTGGCACATTTATAATCATAATCATTTATTTAATGGGAATCGTATGAGAAACTGTGATATTTCTGGATGTTAAACAAAAACGGTTAAAAAATGTTAGTAAAAAAGTTATAAAGTAAATACTTTAGAATATTGTAATTTACAGGGTTTCTCAAGCCAGATCAACATCGTAACACTATTTTTCGAACACGTTAAACGATTGTCAACATCGTACATACAATTCGAATCCGTAAACTCTTTTCGATTTGGTAACACTAGGTTTTGAACGCGTAAAATCCCAACTTGAATCTGGAAAATGTATAATGGGTGACAAGACAGCCAACACACCGGTTATTTTAGTGATTTTTTGATAACCCATAGCACCATAATAGTCAGTCATACTAGAAATTGAACCCATGATTGGAATGTTAAGTCGTACGAGTTGACGACTGTACCACGAGTCCAGCCGATAGTCAAACATACTGAAAAAGAAAGTGGACCACGATTGCTAATGTAATGGAAACACTAACATTTGTAAATAAGACAAAAATATGGAAGGGCTATAAACCGGGATAAGAATTGGAAACCTGTGCCAAAATAGTAACACGGTCATAAAAAGTATCAGTAAAAAGACATCAAAAGAGAGCAGAATTGCTTATCTACATGTTTGGATGAAAACATTTAAACGAGCCCTGCAGTCAGTATACACGTCTTAGGTTCTGTTGCGAAACTCTGTAACCGGGCCAAATTAACTAGTATTTATAAATTTACCTATGTCCAACTTGGTTATTGAAGTCTGCTCACCGTGCACCAGAGCGCAACCACATGTCACAAACCAGCAGAGTGACCAGAAATACCGATCTACAGTAGAACGTCGATTAAAGGGGGCGGATTAACCGGAGGGCGGCTTAACCGTGCGCATAAATGTGACAGCTGTTCAAACGTACAGCGAACATTTGCAGCGATAGTCAAGTGGGCAACCAGATTTTTGTGCAGCTCTAAAGTGTCTAGTGATATTTTCGAAATTCATTTTTGTTCATGAACAGGTGTTTAACCTATAGTTATTGATTAAAATAATAGTTTAATAACGATTAATCGATTTATTCAAGTTGGATTAATCATAAAACTAATAAAAAAAAAATTGTATGAAAATGACATTTCTTGGACCATTATCCGTGCAAATCGATTAACCGGCAACCGTCCGGTCCCGAGCTGCACGGATAATCGACGTTCTACTGTATCTGTATTCCTACCGATTTTTTTATATGCCTGCCGATGCACAGATGACCGCCCTAAAACTAATGATTTTCCATTTATCCTACCGAAAATAACTGATATTTGATTTTTCAGTCGTTTAAGCTTAGTCTGTGGCGCTTGGGATGCTGTTTCAAAGATCGCTTGCACAACTTTCACCCGCTGCGGGTTTCAAATTCCATACATTTTCAGAAAACGCACGCACGCCCGCATCAGCGATTACCGATGCCTTATCGCGCTGTGCGCTTCCCTTCACACGGACTTGGTGCACCCGAATTAAAAGAAAAACTTTAACACATCAAACTTGGTTTATAAATATTTTATCACTTTTACTGCAAATAAAAGCACATTTGAATGTATAGCTTCACACAATCTTGCTCCAAACCACACACATTATTTATAAAAGACGCACACTTTTTCATTCTCTTTGCTAGTGAGCGTTTCTACATACACCGAGAATGCAGCTGAGAAAATAACTGACAGCGTGCTTTGACAGCGACTGACAGCATTTTCGGTGATAGAATTCTCCTCGGCATGCAAAGAACGATGGAGCTGAGAAAAAATTGAATTGGCAGTTTATAGCGATCGATCAATTATAGTTTGCATTTTTGCCGTCTAATAATCGTAGAAATATTATTAAAAAGTAAAAGTAACTTTTTTTATTTCATTTTAGCGATTATAATGGATTTTTTGAACATAATTTTAAAAGTCTCATCTCGGCGCTTTTCAGAGCTTCTACACACACCAGCGTGAGAAACCGGTTGTCAATTCTCTCACAGCCATCTCTCAGCTGCAGACTCGGTGTATGTAGAAACGCTCAGTAAGGTAAAAAGAAATTAATCGTTAAAATAATTGATTAAATTTAACCGTAGAGTTGGCAACCAGATTTACACACGTAAGTTGGCAACCGGCATACCCGGGTATTCCACACGTTTTGATGCAAAAAATTAACGATTTTCATAGGTAAACAATGCTTTCTATATTTTAATGCTGTAAGCAAGTAATGCCGACCATATATTCTCTTGTATTTCATTTATTCATTAAGTTTTTTTCATTTTATTATAAAAATAACGGTCAAATTGAAATTTGGAATCGCTTTGAGAAACGTCATTCTCCATACAAAATGTATGGAATACCCGGGTATGCTGGTTAGCAAACTTACGTGGTAAAGTTAAAAAAATCAAAATAAAATACTTATAGGCTGTTTAAAATTACAACTTATGCACCAAAAAATCAGAAATTAAAAGTTGGGAGGCTACGAAAAATTTCAGGTCAATAAAAGCAATGAATCAAAAGTTATTGCAGTTTAAAGTTAAAAAAAATACCCGGGTATCCGGTTGCCAACTTAAAGGTTAAATGGTTGCGTTCTCATCAGTGCTCGTGCCGAAATCTGCCAAAATTTATCTGGCCACACTGGTCACAAACCAGCGCCGGTTTGTTTACAAGTGTCTGCCAACCACATTGCACGTTGCCGGGTTTTGATTGCTCGCTACTGTATCGAAAACACTAGAACGCAAGTTACACCGGAATAGTCACGATGGACTACGAAGCATTCGAAGCGGCGCACAAGCCTCAGCTCCAATCGTCCGGCGTGCCGGAACACTTCTGGCCAGAGCTGTACCGTAAGCTGTCCGAGCAGGCGTTCGATGCGGGACTATCCTTCTCCCTGCTCGCGGTGGACTATGGAGAGGAAACGAGAGCAGCGGAGGATCCCGTCTGGGCGCTGCAGGTATCGAAGGAAGGAGGGCTGAAGGCGAACGACCCAACGGAAATCTATCTGATCGACCATGCCTGGACTTTTCGAACGGATAACGCACGTCAGCTGCTAAACGCCCATCCGGAGCTGGTGAGCCGATTGGCGGTAATGATGGGACTGCAGCAGGACGACGATGTGCCACCGAATGCGTACATCCCTCGCATCCTGCAGGACATGTGGCGCTGGTGCAATATGTACTCGCTCAACGCGGATGGGCTGTCGGTCGAAAACCGTATGCCGATTTGGTACGTGATGGATGAGGTGGGCAGTGCAATTCTGCACAGCGATACGCCGAACTGCCGTGTCGTTCCGTTCATGCACATCCCGGAAGGTATCACGTACAGCTTACTCTTCCCAACGGAGGACATCGACGAGGGAGAAAACGTGTGTAGAGATTTCGTCGAAAATGTACCCTTAGGATCGAGGGAACGGGACGCACTGCTGCTGCCCTGGCGGTACGACTCGTTCGTGAAGGAGGACTTCTCCCAATCGGAACCCCCGAAGGAATACTTTTTGGCCGGTCACATTGAAGAATCCCTGCCAGATCCGGACGTTCCGCCACCGCTGATCGATGGCAATAGACCGCTGAAGGTTTACTCACAGTACGAGCTCGTCAACCAATACCTTACCGATCCATCGTACGAGCTTGTATCCGATCCGGCCGAGGCGGACATTCTCTGGATGACCAGTCACTTCAAGGAGTTTCGCGAGCTAAGCGAAAACAATCCCAATAAGTTCGTGAACCAATTCCCGTTCGAGAACGTGTTGACAATCAAGGATCTGTTGAGTATCGTCTGTCGCCGAGCGGCCCAGAAATCGGCAGCATCATCCGGTGATGGTGACGGAGATGAGGTGTCGTTGGCGTCCAACCCTCGCTGGCTGCCGGTAACGTACAACCTAAAGACGGAGCTGGTTCCCTTCGTTGCCTACTATCAGAATCGGGCACAGCGCGGCCTGGACAACCACTGGATTGTGAAGCCGTGGAATTTGGCCCGCACACTCGATACGCACATTACGGACAGTTTGACGCAGATGATGCGCCTCCAGCAAACGGGACCCAAGATCGCTCAGAAGTACATCGAGCATCCGGTGCTGTTTGAGCGGGCGGAGCTCGAGGCCAGCGTCAAGTTCGACGTCCGGTACGTGCTGCTGGTGAAAAGCGTTGACGAGCTGTGCGCCTACGTGTACACCAACTTCTTCCTGCGCTTTGCCAACAAACCCTTCCAGATGGATGATTTCGACGACTACGAGAAGCACTTCACCGTCATGAACTATGGTCAGTTTCAGCTGCGGCACATGAAGTGCGACGAGTTTGTTCAAACCTGGCACACCCAGTACCCGCAGCATCCCTGGGACCAGATCGAGACCGACATTTGCGAAATGCTGCGGGAGATGCTGCAGGGTGCCACGAAGGTGGGGCCACCGTGTGGCATTGGCGCGAGTGCCCAGTCGCGTGCCCTGTATGCCGTCGATTTGATGCTCGAGTGGACGGAGGCGGGCAGCAGAATTCAGCCGAAGCTGCTCGAGGTCAACTTTACGCCCGACTGCCAGCGGGCCTGCGAATACTATCCGGAGTTCTACAACGACGTGTTTAACTTGCTGTTCCTGGATCAGGAAAATTTGGACGTGTTCAGGCGTATTGTATAGAGCTGCGGAAAGAGACACCGAAATAAATGGATTGTTTTGCGCACGTGAAAATGAATCGCTTTCGCTGGATGAAAGAAGAGAAAAGAAACTTTCGCGCAAGGTGCAGGCGTTTCGGATCAGCGAAGGACCAGCAGAAAGGAGCGTGGCCGACCGTTTTGTGGTAACATTACAATTTTATTTCTGATGATGTTTATTCATTCATTTCATCCGTCCCAAATTCCAACTATAGTTCGTTACACAACTTCCGAAACAGCAAACGGAGATCATCAATCTCTTCTCCTGCTCGAGCCTAATTTACCTCTTTTCCACTTGGTGTGTTTCAATTTTGTTGCACAGTTTTATTACATTATTTTGCCTTATTTAGTGTTGCAACACTTATTTATTTTTAAAATCAGTTTCGTCTCGCAACATACACCAACTTTTTTTTCTTTTAATTTTAACAGTGTACATTTCCACAAGAACACACTGTTCATGTAGATTCAGCTCTCCTTCGACACGAACAATAATTAACACGCGTGCATAACGTGTGCTAGTTAAAGGGAAGGGGAAAGTCCTGCTCGTACCAGGGCGCGTGTTTCTAGCACTGTAGTAGTATTTTATTAGTAATAGTAGAAATAGTAGTAGTAGTAGCAGTAGTAGTAGTAGTAATAGTACAAGTAGTGTATTTGATATACACTACCTGCAGAATACAGTCATGAAAAATATTTTCATGAATAATTTCTCTGTTTTGCTTCGACAAACCGTGCTGCAACCAGGTGCAAGCATGTGAATGTAGTGAGTGGGTGAGTGTTTAGCTTTCCAGCAATAAGTTTTAAAACACGTAGATACTGTTCTCAGTGGTAAGTCTTAAATGCAGTTACAGTGAATCACATTGACATTATTCCCTTATTTCTTCAATTTACTTCCTTGAACCTGTTGCGACAAGAGCCAAATTAAAGTGTTTGTATGTGTTTGTTCATCAGCAAATTTTTTTTTGACAAACCTAGGTTATATTAAGCAGAGCAGGAACGTATGTTAAAACTGGGAAGAATAAACTAGTACCACCTATTTATTAACAAAACTCTTTCCTCCGATAAGTAAGAACGAGGAAGTAGATTTTTTGCTTTAAAATAAAGGAAGGAATTAAAAATTCATTTCTATTTGCATATATAAAATGCTCAATATAGAGATATAGCCTGCGGGAAGTAAATAAATAGTTTCATTTACATTTTATTTAAAAAAAGTTTCCATATTTTCCAGTGAAATTAAACATTAACAATGGTTGTACGGTACAGTACTAACCAATTGGATACGTTAACAGATCCCTAAAAAAACATTGCCGTACACACGAGAAATGAGCGATTTGCTCCTGACGGTATGCTTTCCGCACTGCAATAGCTTCCTCTTAAAGGTCATACGCTAAATTAATATTCACTTGTAACTGATTCCGCACTCTATGAGCAATGTTTTGAAATAGAAAATCGACACTGTTTTCGGGCGCCAATTGAGATTTATAAGATAGATTCCTTTATTGTTCACCTTTTCTGCTAAACATTATCATTTTTTTTCTGTTTGTGTTTAAACCCAATGATTCACAACACAGCAACTGTGCGGGTGTGATAAACGTTAGCTAAAACCATTTCCCGCGCCGCCGTAACTCTGAGCAATGCAGCCGTAAAAAAGCTCTTCCCTTTTCTTAATGTCTGTGAATGGTTAAAATTAACATTTTAACCGTACAACATAATTACGTGCATTAAATTGTAACAAACTCCTCCTAGCCTCTGCTTACAGGCGAGCGTGGACAGAAGTAGAAATAAAGCTGATAAATATACGCGCAACACGAACGCGGCGGCACTTAATAAACTATCGACATCGGATCGTAACGTTAGGCAACACCGGATAAATAATACTTAAAACTTATACAACTTGCAGCGTCCCTCCTACCAGGAGGAGGTGTGCACGACACTACTGTACAGGGTCGTTTTTTTCTCTCAATCCATTCATTTGATGAGGCGAACGTTTGCGAACTACTTATTATTCGCGCTTGTAGCAAACATTCACTTGCGCATATTCAAACACACACGCACGCGCACGCATACCCACAACCAGACACGTGACTTCCTTTTTAGTTTAGAATACTTTCTACGTTGTCTTACAAATACGATCGGTTTCCGCTTAAAATACAACGATCATCATGCATCTTCGTGCTGCAGTGCCGCGGTTTGCTTGTCCTCTTATCTTATCGCACTAACTGATCTTATATGCGCCTTATTGGGCGGCTTGTTAAACATCAACATTGAAACTCCTCGTTACACAACAGATAAAATGTTTATAATGTACAAATCTAAGGAAGTTGAGTTCCTTGTGTGTGCGTGTGTTTTTTCTCTCTCTCTCCCTCTCTTTCTCTGCATGCGAAGAGAGAAGGAAACAAACGTTTCGTTACTGCTTTTGAGAAGCAATTTACAATTTCCTATCGCAAGCCTATCTAAATGTATGTGTGTGTAATTTCGACATCTTTTCCCTCCTGTTATTGAACCACACTGTTCTTTTGAAGAGACAGCGCACGACACAGGACACAAGGACATTTATTTTAAACAGCAACAAGCCCACAAATACAATATTGCTCCCCTTCTTAACTCCTATACATGTGTGTGTATTATTATTAATTTTTTTTAGTTCTACTTTTCTCATCTCATCATCTCCTCTTTTGTCCCTTCTTTGCTCTCGACTCTTCCTTTGTTCTTCCGTCGCTTTGTTGTAGTACGCTTTTTCACCGTTTTGTTTTCTCCATTTTTCATTTCCTCGTGTATATAAATAGTTAAAAAAATTAAACGAATATTTCATGTTCAAGTTTCAACACGCATCATAATCTTTTTTTCACAATATTGTCTTCATTCTACTACGCTTGTACGTTTTTTTCCTTTTTTTTTTTGTTCAAAGATACCACTTCCCTCTCTGCCCTTTCAAGTTTTTTACTCAATTTTGGTACTTCTTCGTGCATGGCTGCACGTTTATTAATTGGGGTCTCTTCTTTCGATCTACTTTTAGGTATGCATTTTTGTTTGTTTGTTATGCACCTGAAAATGTGAGTTGCAGGCGAAAAGCTGAGAACCATGTGTTCGAAAGCTCGTCAGGAGAAGGTGTGTTCAAGAGAAACCGTTTGAGTTGATGTTGTCAGGGCCAGAAAAAAACAAGCAAAAATGCTTCTACACTTTATTGGTATTTTTAATATTGTGTCAAGCAACAGCGAAGTTCCGAAAAAAATGATAATTAAAATTCCTATACCCACCAATGCATGCATGCAAGATGTACGAGATAAAAGAAAACTAGAGTTACGCTTTTGTCAAAAGCTTTTACCGGCGTTTTTGCTACAAAAGCTCACCCAACAATTATCAATTCGAGCGTGTTGTGTTACGCAAATTTGATAAACTATTTAGAACACAATTGTTATAACAATGGTCGAAATTAAGAATTTACTCTAGCAGATTTGATGAGATAGGTTGTTTTTGAGTTGTAAAGATGGTTTTACTATTCAGTGCATTTGCTTGCCGGTACAGATCTGTTGTTCTTTTACATGTGGTTTGTGTATCGATAAGCCCATAACTATGCAACAGCTATACAGCCCTTGCAATAACATGTTACATGAATATGATCCATGACTCTCAGTTGGTTTGGGATCATTTTTCGAAGGTGATAAGCGTTAACAGCGAAAGAGTGAGAGAGAGAGAAAGTGTGAGAAGAGACAGATAAAGAGAGAGAGAGAGAGTGATGAGCAAGTGTTTGATAGCGCGCCAAGAGACAAGAGTCGAGAAGATATAAAGACATCATAACAGATGAAATCGGAATAACGCATCCGCATGGTGAAGTGCTAGCGAATCGCGGTTACACTGAGACTGGGTCTGACTGTAATTCCTCCCATCCCTCCCATCAATTTGTTCACTAAAAGCACACATAAACACACACACCACAACACATCCACGTGTCGACGACCAGCGTGTGTTCTACCACCGCTTCGGGCCGTTATAATCCTACCCAAAATCCTTTCCTGCTATCCGGCTATTCCGGCTGAAATCTAGCCTTCGATTTCCAAGCCCCACGAAGTGAGCGGCGTACGGCAGAACCATAAATCGTGACTCTAGTTATTATTTACGGGATAAACTTTTCGTCGAAGTTTTCTCGATGTGGATCAGTATGCTGTTCGTGGTACCGAACGTGGAGACGCGAATGTCAAACTTGCCATCCATTCCGAGGCTGCTTGTCATCAGGCGCGCATTTTCGATCGTCGAGTCGGATAATCTAGAGAGAGAGGGGGCAACAGGAGGGTGTAGAGGAAGAGAAAAAATGGAAGCAAAAGGGGTATTAGAAAATTGAAACTTCGGTACGGTAAGAAATGAGTAAAGTCTGCGTAATATTGAGACGACACTTTTGAGAAGTGAGGGAAAACGGCATGAGCATTTTTCGAGCGCGAAAACGACCGGAAAGCTCACCGAGTGTAGGTGTGGCTCAGATTTTCCTCCATTTGCTGCTTGTATCAGCTTGTGTGCATGTGTGTGCATACTTTTCTTCGATTTTTCTCGTCTTTTTTACAAACAGCTTTCCCCGGAAATGTTTCCGAGGAAATGGTTTATTACCCGACATGTCAAGCGTGTCACTAAAATGTTAAGAGCTCTTTATTTGTGTCCGATTTTTTTTTGTGGTAAATTGTCCTTCCGCATGGTTCGTAAATGTAAAGTAAGCACACATACCCATACACACACACTTAATGTACCTCGGGCTGAGTTGAGGGAAGGAGGTTTCAAATGTCAAGTAGATACGGAAGGATGCCATTATCTGCTGCTGACACACACACACACACACATGCTACAGCCCCCTTACCGCACACGTTACTCGTTCACGATTCTTGTAAGAAACGTGATACGCTTTCCCATCCCGTGCTTTAAATGCAAAACTGCTCTTACCTCACGTCGATCTCCATGCCGCGAATGTCGCCACAGTAGTTGCCGAGCGTCGTTATCTGTTCCTCGCTAAGCCCGTGCAGCGTGGTGCCGAGCCATCGTAGCAGGGGCAGGTTGGCCAGGAACGCGTGCAGAAACTGGGGCTCGATGCGCTGCTTTTTCGGCCGGTCCATCACGACCACGCCGTCCAGCTTGATGTGGCTGAGCGGGCTGGATTTGAGCAGCTTCGCGACGGACTTGAGTGTCCGCACCGCTTCGTCCAGATGGATGATCCAGTTGCACATTTTCAGCGTGTTTAGATGGCTGCAAAATTGAAAAGAGTAATCGAGGTCATTAGAGAAGTTAATAATTCAATTCATATTAGGCCCCATTTTACATGGTTTAACCAACATATTCCATTAAATTCATCTGTCCAATGTGGTTGGCCCTTATTCGTACTATAATAGCAATATTCATCTGTTTTGAGCGATACTGCGATCTGGTCCAATACTGCGCGTTTATAATGCAACGAAACACGATCTCTAGCAAATGATGTTAGTTTTTTTTTCGTAAATCAAGTCTAATTAAAATCTCTTTAATAATTTGGTTGCACCTTAAAGGCTAGACAAAGAATGTGCTTTTGAACTATTTGCGTGATAGTCGTTCTTGAAAAATACAAAAATATAGCGTGCTGACGAATAGATGATAATGAGATTATGGAAAAATTTGCGTAGGATTATTTTTTGTACCTCTTTCTGGTTGATAAATATCATCGGGAACAATTCCAATTGTAATAATGGAAAAAAAAATCAAGTAAAATTGTTAACAAGTAATAAAAGACCGCGCCAAGTTTGGGTGGTTTTGTCTCCACACGATGCGCCAGTAGCGCCTACACAAAGCGATCTATTTCAAAATATTTAATCCTTAGGCCTTATGAAACCCTTAGACAACATAAGATAAATGTACAAATACTCTCTCTTTCTCTCTCTCTCTCTCTCTCTCTCTCTCTCTCTCTCTTTCTCTCTCTCTCTCTCTATCTATCTCTCTCTCTATCTCTCTCACTCTATCTCTCTCTTTATCTTTCTCTCTCTCTCTCTTTCTCTCTCTCTCTCTTATCTCTCTTTTTCTCTCTCTTCTCTCTCGCACTCTCTCTCTCTTTCAAAACGGTATTTTTTGGCTTGCACGATCCCGGCTTAATATGTACCACAGTATTCTGTTTGTCGCTAAAGATTGCATATAACCTAGTACAGTTTTTGGCACCTTCAACCGTCGAAGTATCTTCTTCTTCTTCTTCTCCTTTGGCACAACCAACCGTTGTCGGTCAAGGCCTGCCTGTACCACTAGTGGGTTTGGCTTTCAATGACTTATTGATTACCATAGCAGGATAGTCAGGCCTATGGAGGACAGACGTATGGAGGCACGGTCCTTTCGGGGCTTAAACCCATGATGGATATGTTGTAAAACCGTGTGAGTTAACGACTGTACCTACCACCAGATCGACCCTATTTCTTCCGCCAAATTAAAGCACTACTATTTCGTCTTATTACTGATAATGCACTTTTGTTGAAGTTGAATCCTTTATACAAACATTATAATTTTATGTGACTTTTGTGTGATTCGTACTTTTATAATTTATGAGACAAAGGGTAGTTTGAAATTAAACCGTTATTTTAAGCTTTTTTACCAATTATGCGAAGGTATGATTGAACAAGCTTTAAACTATTTGAGTGACTGCCAACATTAATATAATTGAATATCATTTCCTATCAAATTTAGTAGGGGGTATGGGGTAGGGTTGGGTAGGGGGACATAACTAAACTCTTTAAATGAGAAGTCGATAGATGTAGGATGGGCATAGTCCTATCTTGACATTCCGAACGAATCTGACTTGCCATGATCGGAGTTGGTTTTATTTATACTCAAAAGAAGTTAAGGGTTTCTCACATTTGGTTCCGGGTTTTATGTTGGAAAGTTATTGTTTTCACTCAGCTAGTTACGTTTGTCTTTTGTTGACAAGAACGATGGTTCTTGTCACTAAGTTCCTGTTTTGGGTTTAACGCATATACTGTTCCTGCTTTGGGTTACATACTGTTCCTGCTTATGTTGTGCGTTTCGGTTGTTTTTGATAAGTGTGTCACATCTGTTATTTGTTTGAACGGCCTGAACTCTTCCGGTTGCGGTGCTATGGTATGATCTGATATACTGAATGTGTTATAATGAATGTGTTACAATGGTGTGGTTTGGCTTTCCAAAGTGTGTTACAATGTGTCTATAGCTGATAGTGTGTATTATAATAAGTTGTGTATAGTAGATATGCTACAACTCTTTTGATATTCATTGAACTAAAGGATTAAAAAGATGTATTAACTAAACTAAATTTAATTAAGATCTTTTTTTGTAATTCATGGACAAAGTCCGTGGAAACTGGACGAATGTAAATTGTTTAAAATAGCAGTTTGAATTTGATTTGAAATAGTTTTCAATGCATAAACGATAGGCAATTGAATTCCTCAGCAGATAAATTTAATATTTTATTTCTTTTGTAAAAATAAGCAATCATTGTATACAACAAAAGCGTTCTAAATTGATTAGGTACGATTTGATTTTTTACAACGAAGCAATATTTCACATTTTCTGTGTCTGTTATTCAAAGAAGTCAAAAATGGTACATTCGTCAACTCGAACGACTCAATAACACGCCGGTAATGGGTTCAAGCCCGGAATGGACCGTCCCCCCCCCCCCCCCCCCCCCGTAGTAAGGACTGACTATGTGGTATTGAATAAAGTCTTGAAAGCCTGTATAGGCCGGCATGTCCTCGTAGCACGTTTACGCCAATCAGAAGAAGCATAAACGAAACGAACCAACTATCACTACCAACATCACACAGAGATTGAATGCGTCTGGTAATCATGTGTCTTCGTGTTTGAGATTTGTAAATTAAATTCCAATTATCACTTTCATGAAATTACCACATTATTGAATTGTTTGTTTTCCAATTGTTGGAATCTCGCGTTCCAACTACCTGTCATAAACGGGACGTTTTAAAACGAGCGACCAGTACACGAACAAGGCACGAAGCGTAACAGAAAAAAAGCGTTAAAAAGGGCCGCAAGATAGGAACGAGCCTTTTTCATAACCAATCGCGGAAAAACGGACAAATTTTTTGGCGCGTAATATTACCATAATAAATCGTTTTGGCAAGAAATTTAATCCGCCTTGGTTTTAGTTCCCAACACCAATAGAACAACTTAAATAATCAAAATTTATAACACAAGCAACTGCGTTAACTAATGAAGCAATTTCTTCTGACGCCAATAGTTTCAGCTATCGTAATTTCTTGTAAATGGTTTAAAATAACTAATCTGTTTTCAAAGACATTTCCTATAAACTCATCGAGTAATGAGACGTATGCAACGTACCTGAAGTGGTTGTTGAGCGTGTTGAAGAAAGCTACGATGTCCTTGTCGGAGAGTATGAGCGGCGTAGAGGACGTACTGCCAAAGCCCGTCCTGGACGGTGCGGAAAGGTCCAGCTCCCGCAGATTCACAAACCCGACCAGGTACGGCAACATGTGCGGCCCCTTCATCGACAGATGGTCGGCAAAGATGATCTGCAGGGAAATCGGGAGATGGGAGATAAGGAGCGACCGATTACATACGAGTGTCGCCGTGCAGCGAACAAACGCGCATGTGCACTTACCTGTGCACCGGCCAGCTTCAGGTTGACGACGGACCGGCACTCGTACGCACCGGACTGGACGGGCACATCGCTCTTGAACATGGACATGTTCAGCCGGCAGTTGTTGAGGCCGAGCTCGCGGACCGACGTGAGCGACAGGAAGCCCCGCACCGAGGCGAGCGTCCCGACGTTCTCTATCCTGAAGCTCCAGCCGTCCAGGCTGAGCAGGCGCAGGGTGATGCAGCTGCCCAAGGCACGTGCGGACATGCCGACGGCGGCATCCTCGAGCGCGATCCGGGGCGATCCGAGGCTCATCATCTGCAGGCAGGGCGACTCGCTGGCCCCCAGCACGGTGGGCAGGATTTCGCTCAGCCGGGACGCACCCTCGAGCTTGATGGAGTGCAGCGTCGTCGACACGCGCACCGTCTCGCCCAGGCACATCGAGTCTTCGAGCGACAGCTGCGCCTTGCTGAGGTCCAGCCCGTGCAGCCGCGAGTAGGTGTCGCGGGCGGCCAGCAGCAGCTCGTGCAGCGTGCCGGAGTTGTGCGGGCCGCCGTCGCAGGCCGGCGTCGGGTACCAGGTACGCGAAATGACCGAGTCCGTGCTGCGCTTGTCCGGCGGGCCTTCCATCGGCTGGCGGGGCAGCGTGGCCGACCGGCCCATGTTGGCGGTGGAGCTGAGCACGCCGCGCGGCAGCGACGAGAAGATGCCGGCCGGGTAGGAGCGCGGCGAGGGAGCCCCGGTCAGGGAGGACTGCTTGATCAGGCCCGAGTTGCCGCTGCTGCTGCCCGACCCGGAACCCATGCTGACCCCGCTCGAGGACGGCGGGTCGTCCCGGGCGCCCCAGCTCGACGGCAGCCCCAGGTAGGACAGCGGCCGCACGGTAAGCAGCGCAGCCAGCGCCCCCACCGCGCCCCGCTCGCAGCGCAGATGGGGCAGCGAGAGGCGCGTGACATGCGGACACTTCTCGAGCGTCGCGCAGATCTGCACCAGCTGGGAGGTGCACAGGCCGAGGTCGAGCGACAGGTTGCTGAGCTTGGGCTGGCGCGGTATCGTGCGGCACAGCGCAGTGACGACGGACTGCAGCTTCAGGATGGGCGGGTCCTCCTCGAGCAGCGTGAGGATGAGCTCGAAGCTTTCGAGCCGCGGCTTGAGCAGCGCCTTCGAGATGCAGCTGGCCAGATAGTTGATGTCCGAGTCGCGCACCTCGTTCTCGATCAGCGACGTGATGCGCAGCGTGGTAACGCTCTCGTTCTTGGACAGCGCGTCCAGAAAGATGTCCATCACGTTGCGCGACTCGAGCAACAGGTTCTTCTCCATCTGGTACACCAGCTCCAGGTTCTTCAGCGTGCAGGTCGGGCTCTTGAACGCCAGGCCCCAGCCCTGCAGCTCGGACAGCGTCGACTTGATCGACACCCAGATCGGTTTGGCCTCGAGCGGCGGCACCGGGGGCGACTTGGAGATGCCCAGCATCTCGCAGAGCGCCGTCAGGTTCGCCTCCGTCTCGCCGCCGGCCAGCGCGAGCGAGAAGATCGTCTGCGGGCTGAGCCACAGGGGCGTGAGCTTGGAGAGCAGCAGGTGCGCCCGGGCGCCCAGCAGGGCCATCGAGAAGTTGAGCACCTTCAGGATTTCCGGCTCCACCTCGTCGCCCACCGCTAGGCCGGCGATTTCCGCCGCCAGCAGGCCGGGGCGGTTCGCGAGCGACACGATGTAGTTGGCCGCCAGGAACTCGGCCAGCCCGGGACAGATGATGGTGTAGTAGTGGTCCGACTTTCGCTTGGCGGTGCGACCGAACAGCTGCGCCCGATCGAGACAGCCGGCGATGTTCGTTTCCGGCGCGGAGCAGTACATCTTCAGCTCGGCCGCCGTCACCGTGGAGCGCTTCGTCTTGAGACAGAACAGCGCCAGCCGGCCCAGCTCGGTGACCTGCGTGTGGGACGAGTTGGCCGCGACGCAGTTGAACACGGACGCAATTACGTCCAGCTCGTCGGTGGGCAGCTCGCCGCCGGACGACTCGTACATGGCCGCGATCGCCAGACAGCCGAGCGTGGTGCGCGCGATATTGCGCAGCTGCCGGCAGGACTGCACCGTGTCGATGAGGCGCGTCGGGGCGCCCCACTGCCCGCCGCCCAGCAGCGACACCGAGCGACCCCACACCAGCCCCTCGAACGTGATATGTCGCTGCATCAGCGGCAGCAGCTCGGTGCAGGACGCGGTCACGCTGATCAGTATGACGCGCGCCTCCGGGAAGAGCCGACCCTCCAGCAGGTCGATCACGTCCCTGGGCATGGTTTTGCTTTTGCGCGTCTTGCACTGCACGTCGTAGCCGTCGAGCACGATCAGCAGCTTGCCCTTGAGCGCCTCGAGCGAGTTCCAGGCCGCACTGAACCCGCCGAACCCGCTCGCGAACGGGTTGGGTGGACCGCGCGGCAGCAGCTCCTTGCCGATGTAGTTCGCGATCGTGCCGCGCAGCTCGGCCAGCGGCAGGAACAGGGCCAGCGCTACCGGCTGCCCGCGCGGTGGCCAGGGCGGCTCACGGCTCCAGCCGTGCAGGATGCGCAGGGCGAGGGCACCGCGCGTCACCCAGGGCGGACACTCGATCAGCACGCGGCGCGGTGCCTCCAGGAACGGCCCATCTTTGGTTTGCACCGGCGTCAGGATCTGGTCGACTCCGATCGCTTCGTTCAGCCCGTGCGAGTGTATGTGCAGGCGCAGCTCGGGCTCGAGCCGGGCCGGACAGAGGACGCCGGGCGCGACCGGGTGCACCCAGCTCGGCAGCACCGGCTCCTTTAAAGCTAGTTCCGTGTAGAGCGTGCGCAGGTAGTTGGCCAGCCGGGCCTGCGGATCGCCCCGGCGCCCGTCAGGTCCGCAGGCGGGCGGACCGGGCGGCGACGGGCACTCGAGCGACACGTACGACCCGGACAGCTCATAGTCCGTCCGGTAGGGCGCCGGTGTCGTCGGGGTCGCGCTGCTCGCCGTGCTCTGCGTCGTCGACTTTGGCTGGGCTGGGTTGGGCAGCTGGCTGGGTGGCGGTTGTGATGATGGTTGCGATTTCGTCGGATAGCACTAAAGGGAGAGGAGAGAGAAACGGTAAAATAGACTCGGTTAGAAATGTTAATTTTGTTGAAATACTAAGAATTATCAGCAGCCGGCTCCGCGGTGGGCGCACAGATGCGAAGCGAGGACAGAGAGGAGGGGGGTTTGGCCCGATGGTTCCACGAAGGGAGCCTATTTCTGGGCCGCCGTTATTCGACGAAAGGGAAAATCCCCGAACACCGTGAACCATCAATTTAAATAATGACAAGTTACGCAAGCATGTGCGCGTTTCTCTCCTGCCGCCGAGGGGAGGGGATGGTACCGGCGCAAACGCATGCGTTCAAACTTTAATACACAACGGGTTGGAGGAGCTTGGTAACGACTCTGTCCCCCTCAACAAAAAAAACACACTCCACCCTGGGCAAAAGTTTGGTCCGTACCGAGGGAAATTGTGCTCAATAAAGTTGAATGGTTTCGCCTCCTCCTGCTCAGTTGGGCTTTTCCCCCTTCGGCGACCACTCGACGGATCCACCTTTGCAGGATGATATCGTTCTACCTGAGCCAAAGATTACATTGCATTGCTCACTGTGCTACGCCCGTTGGTGGTGTGCAGATTTGCATCAGGACGGGTGCGCGTTTGTTACGCACGAGCATTCCCGAGAAGCAGGATGACCTGTACGGGATATTCTTGAAACAGCATAATTACAGTTTCGGGATTACTGGAATTGATGTTGTTGGGTACAACAGCGGCGTATAACGCTTCAACCTGTAGTGCAAGAGACTTTATTCTAACTATATCCCAATAACTCTTACGAACAAAAGGCAAAATTCAAATAAGGTGGAGTGTATTTTAATGGTAAATGTACTGCGTGGTGCAATCATATTTCCGTTAAATTGCAATACACCTCACATTTATCCATCCAATAATTTCAAGCAAATTAATTAGATGCGTTGCTTACGAAAAACATTTTTGTATTGATATCTGATCGAATTGCTGTTAATGGAAGCTGTCTACTAATTGTCATTGGTGGGAAGTGGGAAGAGTATGGGCAAACAGGGTTTCGATTGAATTGATTCCATGTAGAAAACCACATCGTACATCGGGAAAAAGGCCTTCGAGGTGCTACTTGGAAAGCTGTGGGTAAAATTTGCTTTACAGTTCATTTTTCTTTTACATTTTTTCTCAGTAAAAACGACAGCACTGTATTGCGATTCCCCTTTCGATCGTTTTATTGAACCTGCACAAATATTGAACTTGTTTCCCCGAACACAACTGAACAACCTAAAGGGTTTTATTCTTTTCCTAGATGTATTTTTCTGATAATGAATCAATCAGACGTATTCTATTCTTATAATTGAGTTGTCTGAACGACGAGTTGATGAATTTAGAGTGTTTATTTGTATGGAAAAGTTAACTTTGGAGCTAATTCTCTCGACTCGAATCGAATCGAGCTCAGAATACAATAAGCCTGAATGTGTTGTTCATTGAATTTGGTCATCTCGACATTGCAGTGCTTCTGAATAATTATTGAAACTTGTACGATTGTGGATCTAATTGGACTTCTGCGGATCTTAAGCACTGTACCTTGCATTGTGTATATTTTTGGATCTTTAGCTGAATGATTTGTCTTGGTAATTAAGCAAAAAACTGGTGAAAAAACGACAATGAAAGTGATAAAAAATAGTTTTCTGGTGATACATGCATCATGACATCAAAGCGGGAAAGACGGACAGTCTGCCGTAGGGAAAGACGGACACCGACTATGATGATTTATTTTACTTCTTATAATAATTGGCGATGAATATATTTCTTCAAATACCTTCAATAAGGGTATTCCGAAGCTATAATCCAATCAGCAACTAGAGAAAGTATTGAAATAAGCGAGAAATGAAACACCGGTCAAAATAGTAGCCATTCGTTATGCTATTACTCGCTCGACGCTGGTGAGGCGCTTCACGAAATCCAACATCTTTTCACGACGTGGACAACTTCAATCAATATAAGAGGCATTGATATGACATCCTTCAGGTATAGATGTGAGATTCTATGGGATTACAAATATCAAAATGTTCAAACTTCAATGGAAAAATGGCTTCACAAGTCCCTCAATAATGGTGTGGTGCGGACATTCCGCGCAGTACTTTCCTAAAGGGAAGTTCTAGACTGTTGTTCTGTAAGCTGGTGCAACGTCAGTTGTCAGTACCCGATATTTCAAATGCCTTATTTGCAGCAATCTACGATATGTTAGAAATAAATTCACGGCTGAATGACTCGTCGTTGAAATTGGCCAAGAATTGGTTTATGCACGTACCAGGACGTGGAAAGCAATAGGATATGCTAACATACTATAAACCTCTTCAATTTTCAGCGTTTTCTACAAGTTTCCATCTTACCCTTCATAGTGTCCATTTTTCCCATATCAGGTTTCCGTTTTAGCTGAACATTTCAAAACTTCACGAAAAAAGTGTGATTTCTTGAAAAAAAAACAGCATAAGAATCGATATAAACATAAAAGTATCCCTAGATTTTTTAACATTTTTCTTAACATGTCCGTCTTTACCTACCGTCTTCTACAACAGGCAAAAATTTACTTCCTATAAAGTTAATTAATCAAATAACAACTTGCTTGCGATGACCAGCGCGATTCATCATTATACTCACCTACAAAATTTGAATCGAAAAAGGCTTTCAGATGTCAAAGGATTTTTTGGCTACTTGTCAAATCGTTTTACATTACGGAACTTCGTTCCTGCATTGATTTCACAAGCCAGCAATACACATGAAACATATTTCTTTAATTAATTTAAACAAACGGCTCTTGCCTGGGTGTTTCGGAGATCCATGAAAAGCATTTCATTAGGTTACTACAGGTTTAAGAATATTGTCTTGTTCGTAGAAGAATTGAAATAATTGCATTCATGATAGACAATCGGAAAGATCTCATTTTATACCTGACTATTAGTTATATTCAACATATGCATATGGTGCATGTTGGTGCATATTCAACACTGATGTGTGGCTTTGATTTTTTTCGTTTAATTCGTGAGTATAGCACGTCACGTAAATTTAATTTCTTTAAAAAGTACTTTGATATACGATTTTTATATCTAAATCAACCTTTGGAACTGGTACTCATGTAACACGGAATCCTACAAGGCCCAGGCATGGTTGAACATCCAATTGAGGAATGTTACTCGAGAAAGTATAACAACATTAAAAAAAAAAACAACCTAATAAAATATCCATAAACGTGTCTAAGTATAGTTTCGGTTTTCAAACCCAACCTATGTATAAAACACCGTAAAATACTTAAGTTCAAATATTTGTTTCGCCGTAAATGGGCGAAAAATTGTACAAAAATCCAGGTAAAATGCTACCATTTCATATAACATGTAATTTCTGTAGGCCACGAGTCCGTAGCGGTACACTCAGTAAAATCTAAACAGACTAAACTGTCTAAACATGTATTTTGTATGATGTTTGAACCACAACGCATACACATACACGGTTGGTTTGTTTTGAATTTAATTCAAAAAGTTTTATTTTAGCCAAATCCAACACACTGCACTTATGTGCATAGTTGCACAACGGCTGCTGAAAATGGATCAAGAAGTAACTTTTCCTTTTCAAAACAACTCGCTTCAATAACATTTCGCCAAATAATACACTTTTCCTCGATTAGCAAACCCCCGGTTCTTTCGCACGCTTGTTTATAGTTTAACCATCCAGTACCGATTGGTGGTACGATGATTATCGTTATAGCCAACCGGAATGGAATGATATGCCATGCACAAGCAAACATGCACATTTTGCAGCAACTTTTTCGCTTTTCACCAAACAATGCGCACCCGGCCGGTCATGTTGGCTTCCAGTATTTGTTGCCCATCACAAAACTTTCTCCGTTCGTTTTTCGTAACACTATACGTTGCATGCATTGTGCTTTCTGCGCACAGTGAAAGTTTTACAGTTTCGCCGAAAAGGCGTAAACATCGCCACCACCTGCTCCACAACTCCCGGGCAAACTGTGCATTCATTGCTCTGGCTGTGGCGTGCGTGAGAATGTGCAAGGAAATGCTCTCTCATTAGCATTACACTTTCGAGCGCGTTTTGAGCCTTTGAGGGGCACAAAAAGTGCGTTCGACCCCGGATCGGATAGGGCAGGCAAGCTGTGGCACCAGCCAGATAGACACCAGTTGGTTGGCTGCGTTGGTACCAGTGCCAGTTAAATGAACTTCTTTAGTGGGGAGGGAATGGTGAGAAACTTTCCGTTTTTGGATGTGAGTAAGAAAAGACGCGTCCTCATGGCAGTGACACAACCGGGGCGTTAAGCCAAGTGGCCGCCGAGAGCTGGCACATATCGGAACGATCTTACGAGGAGGAGGGTTCGTAGTTGCGCCAACGAAAGCTCGTTACCAACTCGGAACTCGGTAGCAGAAACTACTATTTCCCGTTGTCTTCTGTTGTTGTCTGCCGGGCGTTCTTATCTTTTTCACCAGTTTGTTCGGTGCGGTAACGGCTGCTAGTGACACCCGCGGGGAAGCGGTTTGAGAGAAGCGGCCTCCCGGGGACTGGTAGGATGTTTGTACCGGGCCTGCAGAACGCCAGCAAATTGCAGAGGGTGGGTGTTGCGTCTTATGCATGGTGAAAAAGTTGCTCCACCTCAAACACACGTACAGTAAGTTATCTCCACCAGCAGCACCACCGGTAGGAGCAAGTTTTCGTAGCCGTAGTCGAGTCGCATCGACGGGGCTGGATGTATTAGGTACCGTATCCTTCCGGTGTCATTTGTCCCCGATGAACCTGTGTGCCCGCCGTGCTTTACGCGCTTTACACTTCACTACGCCAATCTGTTTTGGGCCAATTTGGGAGAGGAAAAGGTGGGGGGGGGGGGGGGGGTTTGCGCCACGCAGCAACCGGGTGCTGATGATTGCCCGCAAGCTGCTCGTTTTGTCGCTCGTGTGTGTTGCTTATGATGAGCTTCCTTTCCCTCGCCACCTGATAACGATGGGAAGTTTGTGTGAGTGTGTGATGAATTTTTATCACCCCTCGAGCATCATCACCATCATCACACGAGGTTCAGGCCTCTGATGAAAGGCTGGTTGCGCGCTGGTGTAGAAATCACCTGTCACAAGTGTTTGTCGTACGGCAGAAGGATAGACGACGACACATCAGCGTAATACAACAACTTCTTTTTTGGTTGTATGTATGTGAATGACAATTCTAGAAATCCACCCCTAACCGGGGAGGGAGAAAACTGCACAAAAAAAGGGGTATTTTTTGTTTTCCTACGCTAGAGCAACGATTACGGCATTTACATGCATAGCGGAAGCGAGAGAGACTGCAGCAACTGCCAGTAGGGAAGTGGAATATCCTTTTACCCTGTAGTACGCAAGCTTTTCATTGTGTGATAAAAAATGTCCCGGCCTCTTCCCTCGCCCGAACGTGATTATCCCGATTATCTAGGACAGGCCTCGAGCTCTAATCCCGTTCGCGTTTATACATTGCGTTTTCGAAATGAAGTTTGCTGCTCGTGCACATTAAGTGCTTAATCTTTCATCTACAGATAAGGAAAGTTTTATCAAGTGTATTTTTCTGTGCAAGTTTCAGATAATACGTTATTTTCTATCGAGCAAAAATGTATGAGCGGCTGTGAATTTTTGGTTTGATAACTTAAAACTTTGTAATAGTCGCTTGGTTCAACAAGTTAATAAAGCTAGAAAATATGGAGATAAATTATAGAAGGATTAATTATTATTTTAACATTAATACATTTACATTAAAGGCATGTTGGGAGTTTTAAAAGTTTGCAATATTTCAGCCGCTCAGTCAATGTCAAGCTTAACATAACAAATACTTTGAAATCTACTATTGCTAGTGAATGCAAAATATATATATTTTTAAAATTATTTATTAGGCATAAAAATTATGTCTGAATCTTTAAACAGTTTTTTAAATTACTAACATCACAACTTTATTTAAAATTGTCCATACTTTAGTGAAATTTATTTATTTGATTTACGCAGATTTTTGAGTTACGCAGTATCTACAATTGTAAATGTAACAATAAATTAAGTTTAGAATTTCTAATTTTATACAAGTTTAAAAAAGCTTCACAAAATTACAATCACAAATTAATGAACTCTAGAATTTATTGACATAATGATTAAAATCATCGCTAATCGATTGAATATGTTTTAAGTTAAGACTCTTTTGAAATGATTCAATTGTTTCAGGATTTGATCTGGGTGTGATCGTGTTTAATATTACACCGTTTTTGAGCCCAAGTAAACAATGTTAAGCTGCTTTTAAACATTTTGCAACTGTAACTAACCATTTGACGTCCAACTGAAATGCTGATGCCTATTTCAACATTGTTCAATCGTAACTAAAAAAAATTACACCCCTAAGCTTATTCTTTTGTTTCGCGGAGGTTGTTAGCTTTTAGTTATTACCTTTACTTTAAGATACGATAGATAGATATTTTCAGCATTAATAATTCTGTTGGAATTTGGGCTTACAATTAATATTTCATTATGAATTCAAATAGAAAACACACATGAATTAGAAGGAACTAAAGTATAGGATATAGATAAAACTAATTGACTAATTTGAACTGCATGAAATGAACTGCTCGAACTACACGAATGAACTTTGTAATGAATTATGTAATGAATTATGGGAAAAATGAATACACAGTTGCAACCGGTAATTAAGGAGCACGTTTCACTAACCAAATTTATACTCAGTTAATATCACTATCCAGTAATTAAGTGAATATATTTCACGAATTCATTATTAAATCAGTACTGTTTGGTTTGGAGGACCATCCGCGACTCGAGGGTGGAGACTACGGGAACCATCTTCTATAAGTCAACCCAGATCCTGGCATACGCTGATAATATAGACATCATTGGTCTGCGGCTCTCCTATGTTGCAGAAGCCTACCAAGGGATCGAGCAGACGGCAGAGAGCCTCGGATTGCAGATAAAAGAGGCAAAGACCAAACTGATGGTGGCAACATCAGCGGACCTACCAATAAATAATCCGAATCTACGTAGGCGTGATTTACAGATAGGTGAACGCACTTTTGAAGTCGTCCCAGAATTCACCTATGTGGGGTCAAAGGTCAGTAACGACAACAGCTTGGAAGCTGAGTTGCGCGCAAGGATGCTGGCTGCCAACCGGTCATTCTACAGCCTCAAAAAGCAGTTCACCTCAAAGAACCTGTCGCGACGGACGAAGCTGGGACTATATAGTACCTTTATAATACCAGTACTCACATACGCCTCTGAGACATGGACACTGTCCAAATCTGACGAAACCCTCTTAGCCGCGTTCGAGAAAAAGATGCTCAGAAAAATACTTAGCCCCCTATGTGTGGAAGGACAATGGAGGAGCCGCTATAATGACGAGCTATATGAGATGTACGGCGACCTCACTGTCGTGCAGCGTATCAAGCTCGCCAGGCTCCGGAGGGGCTGGCCAAGTTGTACGCGTGGAAACGGACGACCCAGCCCATAAAGTCTTTTTAGGCCGTCCACAAGGACAGAGGAGGCGTGGTAGGCCCAAACTGAGGTGGCAAGATGGCGTGGAGGCGTCCGCCATTAAGGCCGGGATAACGGACTGGCAGACGAAGGCGCGAGACCGTGAGCGGTTTCGGACACTCCTGAGGCAGGCCAAGACCGCAAAGCGGTTGTAGCGCCGGATAAGTAAGTAAGTAAGTTTGGTTTTAGATCATATTGCTTTTGTTGATCGGTAAACCGTTAGCGTTAGAACCGGATTGTTCATACCGGTTCTATAGTTATTAGAATAACCACACAACTTAGGAGAACTTCAAGAAGAGAACATCGAAAATAAAATTGAGCAGAAATCACTACCGCGATTAACACTCACACCACAGAGACGATCCGAACAAGTACAATGTAAGTTAAAGTAATAATTAAAGTTAAAGTTAAAGTAGTAATATTGGAGTTTTTGAATTATATTGAATATTTGAATTAATTATTAATTAATAATATCGAACGATGTTCAGATAGGGATCAGAATTTTCATCTAGAGGGGGATTAAATCTACTAATACCAAAATTAAAGCTACCATCATTGATAACGAAAAGATACTTAAAAGAAAAACACTGTATGCCCTTCACATCCAGAATTAAACCCAAAACAGAGAATCCCCCTGATATACAATTAGTCCTGAAAAACTATCCATGTCTGGAAACTTTAACTATAGAATGTGCATATCTAACAGAACGCATGATAGAGAACCCTACAGCAAGTGAAATACATAAAACAATGATAAACTTTATTCCTTCTCCTTCAATTACACAAAATACATATCCAGCATTGAAATGGAACAAAATATGGCGAAATATTAATTCAAATGAACTCAGCTCAAAACAAAGAACCTTATACTATTTACTAGTAAATGAAAAAAATAATACCCAGGATCAAAAAATTAAACATAATTAAAAATCGGTAATAAGTCGAAATTGCTCTTTTTGAGGAATTACTGAAACAATAGAACACAAATTTAAAAACTGCAGAGAAATGTAAGATTACTGGAAAATGTTGAAAGAAATGATTGAATCGTACCACATAAAATCTCTTGCATTCAACGAATTATCTAAACCAGAACAAAAAGGCTTAAATAAGCAAAATGGCAAAAAAAATCATGAGTGTTTTCATAAACTACATAGAATTGATAGAAAATAATGAAATAAAACAAATAACGTATAAAAACACGTTGAAGGTCATGATAAGTTAGGGAATAGTTTGTGAGCAAATATACGGATTTGTATTGTTTTAACAAAAAAAAAGTAATACAGTAGAACCTCAAATGTAAACTTACAGTTGAACAATGTTAAAAAGCAGCTTAAGGGCTTGAAAACGATTTTAAACAAATATAACTCATGTAAAAGACACAACAAACAAATTGCAGAATGATCAAAGTCACAAAACATTATAACATATAACACCACTCAACATTGCAATTCAATCTGTAAAGCATAAGCTGCTCGAACGTTGAAACGTTTTCCGTAAGCTTCCTTTGTTATGCTCACCCGTAAAAAGACAAATTAATGCAAACCAAGCCGTTATTGCAAAACGGCTTGGGCAAACTATTGAAATGAAGACATACGGAATTAGTGTTTTATGTTTGCCTTTGTAGCAAACCTTTCCACGCCCATTTGCTCCTTTGCTGCTAGGATGCTTCTTGCTCCAAGGGATGCTCAAAACTGTACCGGTTGGGCTTGTTACGTTTAGAATTCATTTCGTAACCATTACCCTCCCTTTCCCCCCGCCCACCCCTTGCCCTTTGTGACTTGTTTTCATCTAAAATACCCCAAGAGTGTCCAAGCCCTTCCAGCTCACTTTGCAACTTAACGTGTGCGCGTGTGTGCGTGTGTGTGTCTGTGCGAAGGTTGTTTGTACTTCTCGGAACAGCTCCACAAAACCGTCCACAACTTGCAAACCGGAACGAAATGGGATGGAACTGGGCACGGGGCGGTAATGTTGCCACAGGACGGACGCTTTTCATAATCGATGCAAATATGACGAGTGCACACGGCACGGACGGCACGCAATTGGACGGCTGCCAGTGGGCTGCCGTTCGGTCGCTTCGGAGCTTTCGTATCTGTGTCGAGATATCTGTGTCCTTGCGCACGACCATAAACATCTGTCAAGGTTTGTCGACACAAACCCGCCGGACCTACAGACCCACCGGACTCCAGCAGACCCCAGGCAGCCTGCACGGCGTGCCGCTCTTTTGGAAGGGTTTTGCAAGATTGTGCTGAAAGTAGTGACGATGTGACTCGGCCCGCAATTCCTTCGAGACCAACCTTTTTCTTAGGCCACTCCCTTTCCCCAAAAGCGGATTACTGCAAATTGAGCAAGAAGAAAATTGGCATGATTTGATTACAAACGCGACGACCGTTTTGCTGTGCTTTGCACTGCGGACAGGCAAACAAAACAAAAAAACACAAAACAATCTCGGGCCTGCGGTTTGCACGGTTTTGGAATTTGCCATCGTTTCCGCACGAAAAGCGTACGTACTGTCGCGTTCGTTGTTGGCCGAGATTGGTCGTGATTTGTTTTTCCGTTGCAATCGTGAGCTTATGGCAGGTTAGCTAAACACGCTTTCTGTTCGTTTTGTCAACACAATCAACACGACACAAAACTTTCACATGCCATTAACATTAACGCCATCGACCGCAACACAATTGTTTTTAATCGCACAATGTCCGCCCAGTTCACTTCAAATCGTTCATTAAGTATTTACTAACCATTTCAATACTGTCGGCCCTCTTGACCCTTTTCCCAAATCGCACGAAGGCACCGTAAAGTCCGACCACCTCCGAACGTCAGCATCGATAACGACTTCCGTTTTGTGTCCGCGCGTTCCCAGAGCAATCAACGCACCTTTTCAGGTTTCAAAATTTTCCAAACCGGAATCAGCCCCACCATCCCCCCCCCCCCCCCCCCGTTCCTGGCTGGTACGAAAGCCGGTGGGGGCCTGCATTGAGAGTAGCAAGAGAGTGCTTAAAAATGGTCAATTATCATAAATTTGGAGATTATGAATGAAATGGTTCGGAAATTCAGTTATGCTGGCCGCTCTAGCCCCCGCTGTAGCCCGCGCGACTCCTCTTCCTTCCGCCCCGGGATGGGCCGAGGATTCAACGATCCAGCCGAACGAACTCAAGTGGATGTGAAATGACATAATCCGATAGCTCGGAAAGCATACTGGGCGGTGGCGGTGGCCTAAATAATGTTAACACGGACACACAGGCACCTCGCATACACACTCACTCACTCACAGACACTCATATATATATTTCTGGCTGGTGGCTAGCTCGTATCAAATGCGAACATCAACAATGGACACGGTAGCAGCACACGAGTGTGACAGGCTCCTCCTCACTGTGGGTGGGAGCCATTGGTGGGGCCTCGGATCATCGCATTCCACCGGGGACTAGCAGCGTAAGCCGTTCCGGATGCTGGGGAGGAAAGTGAGCGCGAAACGTCGTCGGTGATGTCAGTCAACTCACACACTCTCACACACATAGTCACGAGCAGACTTGCCATCCGAGCCACTGTTAATGATACTGATGGTCCGGCGAAGGAGGAAATGGATCATTACGGGAATGTCCTCGAAAAGAGATTACGGAGCGCCGAGTTTGGATGCCCGGCACGGAAGAGGGGCAGCCACTTGGAACATAAATAAATGCTAACCACCATCCAGGTCACCCCATCATGAACCGCTGGTAGCGACGATGACGGGGCTCTCTCTCTCTCTTGGCGGCAATCAAAATAGATGGCATTTGGGATCTCAAAACTAAATGGTGGCAAGATAAGGGCCGCGCGACTTTTGTCTCGGAGTCAAGAAGGAAATCAAGAAATCAAATCACTGGCAACGGGATTAGAAGTCACGGACCATTTCCCCCCGGGGCTCGGTAGGGGCTTCGAGCCACGCTCATTGGGGCGAATTGAATGTTGTTTCTTTTTCAATTCGGGTGGAAATGATTTAAATAAAGGTTTGTAGCTTCGTTTTTGGAGGATAGCGGTGTGTCCGACCTCCTCCTTCGGTGCGTGATAAGTGTAATGCTAAAATTAAGATCAAACACAACCAACTCGACAGGTCGAAGTGAGTGCGCAAAAGGTGCTTGAGTAGTAATTATAGGCCCAGGTATCATGCAAAAAGGATCGTGGGTGCCCATTATGATTATCGCAACGGGCTGCGGCTACGGCTGCGGTGGTCGATCCGTTTATTTAGCATAAAATTTTTATCAGCTTCTCGGTCGGCCGTTGTTGATAGAGATTTCCTCCCTTTTTAACCTTCTTTTTTCCGACAGAATCGAACAGGAGGATGATTATTCTTGGGCGAGCGAGAAAGTACGTAACCTCAAACAACCACGCTAACTGGAAGGAAGGAGCAAAGGAAGGTAGGGATCAACATTGTTCATTAAACCCTCCCCACAAAAAAAAAACGACGGCGAAACAGGTAAACACACCCCTAAAAACTGAACAGTCAGGGATGACCGGTGGTGGTGCGCAAGGTGCTTTATTTTAAGCTCTTCTCTCAACCTTCTTTTTTCCTGCTGCGCTCAGCATTTGAAATGTAATAGGATTTTACGTTAACACACTCGCCGGGAAGGGAAAATGCCCTCCCGAGTGTAATAAAGCCCAACCTGGACCGGATCGTCCCTGCGAGAGCGTGGTCGCTTTGGCCAGCAGCAAAGTGTGCCAGCAGCAAACGAACCTTTCAACGGACGAGTGATATCATGAAATTATGATCAGCAGCGTCGGTGAAAATGTTTCACGTACCCTTGGACGCCCTTTTTTTGTTGTTGTTAAAACAGTCCATGGCCATGGCCCTTCATAAACATCACAATCACGGGCGGCGGTGGTGGTGGTGGTGTTGGTGGTTGGCACACTGCTGGCACCGGGCAACGGTTAACTGGCTTGCAAATAGACACCGTGCGCCTTCCTTGTGGAGCCCCTAATGGGGTGAGCAGCATGTGGGAGGATTAGAAAAATAAACCACCCACAAAGAGGGGTGGTGCCTTACGAGGCATAGAACCCGCGCGTGTGTGTGTGTGTGATTGCTATTACAACTGCTATTATTAGAATGCGTGTACTCGTGCAGAGGCGTGACTGAGTTTGTGGCCTCCTACCCGATATCGATAACGCTAATGTGCTTCGATGGGGAATTTGCCATTATTTGCGAGCGTGGGGGTTTTCGTTGCCAAAGTAATTCAACCCCACCTACCCCCATAAGCTCCCCCGAAGCCCTCGGCCATTCTGCTAACACGGGATGTTGGGTTCGGGTGAAGTAAATCCCTCCCAGGGTCGACCCGGGTGCACGACCGAATTTGCATCCATGCAGCATAAATTTCCACTGGTCAGTAAACGATAAATTATCGTCCCATAACTCCCTTAACCAATGCAAATGTGTGTGTGTGAGAGAGAGAGAGAGCAGTTTGAGTGCAAGCTAAGCATATAATGAACCCACAAACACACTCCCTCCTCCCGCTGGAAAGTGGGTTGATGGCAGTGTGTTATGAGTTTAAATTAAAGGTGAAGCAATTGTTCTCACTATGAAGTTTTGGGAAGCTTTTAAACACACCCACCACCCCCCCCCCCCCCCCAGCACAAACTCAAGCAATAAACACTAAAAGCGATTCATCGTTTATTAGCAGCAAGGAAAGTTAAGGGAGCGGGCGCGTCACATGCAACAGGATTCAGCAGTGCAATTACAGAGCATTGATGTTTTTGACCTATTTCTCTCCAATCCCAATGAACCCCGGTACCCGTACAAATGCACCGACTTCCGTACCACACGCCTTCCCCACCCGTGAAGTTTTCAGTGGCGAGGGGCAAATCGAATTGAGAAAAGTTCAACGTCCTGAGAGCTGCTGTTGAGGGTTGCTGTGGTCCGGAAAACGGAACATATTAAACGCAGGCAACCTTTGGCAAGCGTGTGAAATGTGTGGGGAGTGCTCCTGCTTGGCGACACACACACACGATGAAGTAGTACACGACCTACCCTTCCCGGAGAGCTGTACTAAGGAACGGGGAAGCGAACCACTTCAGGACATGCCTCTACATGTGGTACCACTTCCGGGCAGGTTGGACGAATGCTCAGCACGTGCAGCATCCAGTGCAGCACAACATGTCGTTCGATTTCCGACTATCGTGCCACCGTGTGCCACTCGTACTAGCTGGTGCCGGAATTGAACAGGAGACAGGATGACTCCCGACGAGCCCCATTTGCAATGGCGTCATCGAGGAATGCTTTCCATCGTGGAGTCTGTTGCCCGCCCTGTGCCCACAAAGCATGGCTCGAGCAAGGAGCACACTTATCTCGGAGTGTTGCTGCATTAGCGAGAGAAAGAGAGAGAGAGAGAGAGAGAGAGAAAGAGAGAGAGAGAGAGACGCAGACAGAGTGCCTGACTTTCGCTAGAATGAAATTTGCGCGTGAACAAGTACTGCGAACACGGGTAGCGTACAAACACTTGTGCCCGTGGTAAGTCGTTCCCCTTACACATGGCTTGGAAAAACAAACGATTAACTCCAAAAGTCATTACGCCGGAAGGCTCGTGACGACGGGTTGAACTGTGGCCGATGGTTTTGGGGAGGGCAACTAAGGAGGAGGGCAAGGATTAAGGAAGCAGAATTCCGTTCTCTGTTGCCTTGGAAGACATATTTCATCCAACCAAGGCCACAACACACGGCGTTACGTATTCGCGTGCGTGACTCATGCACCTTTTTCCGGCCTTGGGCATAGTTTTCCCAGTACCGAGATTAGCGAGCCCTTTCATTGGAGGATTGGAGACGCTTTAGCTGGAGACGCGATGGTTTGCGATGATTTGCTCACGCATTTTATTATTCACGTCACTTGCAGCACTAACACCTATGCTAACTACGGCCCCCTTTTGGTGTTGGTGACAAACGACGCAACGGAATTATCTCGCCCAGGGAGTGGCCGATTGGCGAGGGACTGTAACGCTCGCGCCCGAATCATCCATTCTAGGATTATAATTATTCTCCTCCAAGTGCACGGAGGGCCAGAGGGGGCTGGACGGAAATGGCGAAACGAAAGCACCCACGTTTTACGTCTTCCGCTAGTGCTGGGCCATCTGCATTTGATAGGAATACATTTTTTCCTTCCCTCTGACACACGAACGAAGGGTACGAATCCTGCCAAGAATATCCTTCGGACAGGTAACAGTTACGTCGTACCAGTATGTAATCTATTTTATGACTTCTGGTCCAACCCACCCCCCAGGCTCCCTCAGGAGTGCGTCCACAGCATTCCGATCACGTACACATTTTTTAGTTCTCTCACGCATTAACGCCACCAGCACGCTCCGGGTGGGATTTTTCGTCCCCCCCCCCCCTCCCCTCCCTGGAGCCGCAAGCCACTAAATCCGTTAATGCTGGACACACAAAGAGCCGCTGCTGGACGTAAGGTGCAGCAAAAAAAGGGCTCCCTCGGTGATCTATGACCTCCGACAGTACCAGCACATATCCCACACTGACACACAAACCGGGGCGAATATATGACAGCCATAAGATAATGCCATTCCGGACAGACACAATTTAGGTTGAGCGCCCTTCGCCGTCCTGTAACGGATGGATTACCACCGGTGGCAAAGGATTTCGCTTCTTTTATTTCCTTACAATGTGGCACACCCGGCGCAAATGGTACTATTCCTGGGGATGGAAGGCAGCCCATGAACTCGGCTCTGTCTTGACGTTCGGTACACTTTCGTTCGGCTGCGTGATTTTCTTACAAGCGCGGGGTGATGGGAAAGCTTTTGCTCTGCCGCGGTGTTTTTTTTTCAGCCACTGGATTCACTACAATCCGTTCAGGGTGGCCAAGCGCACTGGATGGCCTTTACATTGTAGCGAAAGTGGTACTCATTGGGAAAAAATGGGTGTGTAAAACGACCCACTTACTTTTAATGAAGCGATAGTATACTATCACGGTGCTTGAGATATGTTTCCAGTCAGCAAGGAGTTTTACTTTAAATTGATCAAGTTGTAGCAAAAATGAACCATGTTATTGGGATACGTTTGGTGTATTCATTTCATGTTCATTTTTAATTCATAAGTACAAATACTTTATCTCATATTTTAACAGTTCTATGAGCGGATATTACTGATTCATTGCCAAGTACAAATATAAATGTAAAAACAAATATTTACATTGGCGGGCTATGCTTATAACTAAAACGTCTTGGCCGGCCTCTTTTCTGCGATCATCTTTACGACTACATAATTATCTTGGTTCATGATATTTTAGCACATGATTTCAAGCACATGGCAATCAATTATCGATGATTACATCGAGCGAAGAAACCTTTCCGTTTGAAGACATCGAAATAGTCACCTCGATGTCCTACTTTTAAAGTTTACTTTGACTGGGAACACGTGACTGTAGTGTAGATATTGAAGGATTTGCTTGATAGCATTTCACCCTTTAGGTCAAATCTCGTTTGGTTCAATTGTCCCGTCAGCACTTCTCGTAGCGTATGCCAACGTAGTAAATCATGGATACCCATTCGAGCTAAGACTATTTCACCTAGATTTGGTTCAGACTTGGCTTGTAGCTATTGTGCAAATAAGACTCATGACTGCTTTCTGCAAATGTTATTCTGAGTTTTAAGAATAGAGAATAGCATATATGCTTAACCCTGCTATTAACTAATAATCTACTGCTTTTATTTTGTTTGTTTTATTTAATTTGTTTGTTTAGTTATATGTAATTTTTTTTTATTTATTTATTCATTTAGTGTAATATTTGCGGCCCACACAGCAACTTGAACCAACTTTTTTAACACTATCTAACATTAATTGAGGTTAAGAGTGTTATATAAAGCCAATAGGTGATTTTTAAACGTATTGATCAAAATATTTTAATCAAAGTATGAATAGGACGGACTAAAACTGCGAGATATATACAACAAACGTTCGATAAAGCTATAAAGCCACCTCCTAGGGTCAATACTTAAGTTTCCATAGTGTCTAAGAATCCTTGCTGTAGTATGTATACTTAATCTTGCCAACAGATCTGAAGCGGCAATGTTATGTGTTAGGATTTTTGCAACAAATACACTCTGAGCAACCATATGGCGATGATTGAGAGATTGAATACGCTTAATATTAAGCACCTAATATTAAGGAGCCTCATACCATGATGTGTGTTAATAAGGATTCGGCAAGTGCATTTTTTAAGCATGATTTTTTTTTTTAATTTTATTAAAAGAACTAGGTTATTTTTAACACTTAGGAAGTTTATTTTACAAATTTCTATTACGACCATTTTCATCGTGTGATTCCCGTTTACATTTCTCTTCGTATCAATTCGATGCACCATTCTTACACAGTACAAAAATCAATTTCAATCTTTTTTTGTCAAATTAAGTGGAATATTTAATATTTTATTCCGATAGTAAAAAAAAGGAGTCCAATCTTCTAACACAAACCAAATCAAAAATAAAAAAAAAATATTAAAAAACGAACCGGAATCGCACAACAACTAGTCAATTTATATCCAAATTAAATCGAAACAATGAGGTTCATATTACAGACCGTGAATGGATAATTGGGTGAACAAGTGGCCAGCCAGTATTGATTACCCATAGTAGGATAGTCAGTCTACGTATGTAGTATCGGTCCATTTGAGGCTTGAACCCATGGCGGGCATGTTGTTAGGTCGTATGAGTTGACTAGTGTACCACGAAACCAGCACGTGGCGTTTATGGTGATGAAAAATGTGCGAAAATATGTTAACAGAGTTCTGAAATATGAAAATGTTGAAGGTATTGCAATCGATAAAGCTATTTTAAATGTTTAGTTAGTTACATTTTATAAGTAGGGGATTGTATTACACATACTTTTTTACAAAAAAAACATAATACATGGGAAAAGATTAACTAGTTACGTTTATCTTTGGTATACAATTTCAACGACTTCGCAGAAGAATATGACATTCAAAACGGAAACGATTGCGTTGTGGCATGCCATAACAACTTTAATCGAAATTAAATTACACGTTGAGTAAGAACGCTAAACGAAATTGTTGTTCCCTCTGCTAAACGCTCACACCGTCCCCTTTTTGCCTTGCCAATCCGTTCGACGTCTCAAAGCGGCATGGCTGGTTGCAGATAAGAGTTCGAAAACATAAATACTCAACTCTCAAAGGCACATCCTTTCGACAGATATCATTGTATCTTGAGGCAATATTGTTGCGATCAGCACACTCCAACGAACGGTGCCGATAGCTCACTTCCCACACTTCCCTCCAGCCCTCCAGCCCTCCCCCCACCCTCCTTACATGTTGCGTGTCAATGTCAAGTACAATTTAGGGCTCCTCCAGCAGAAGCCAAAACTCGAGCAAGCAACAATGGTTCCGTGTGCCGTGTGCGTGCAAACGGACGTCAAAATGGCAAAACATCGGTTTTGCTGTTGCGCTCAGTTCGTTTGCCTGATAAGCGAACATATTAACACGGCCATTGAAGTGGCTTACTTTACGAAACGAGTGCGATAAATGTCTATGGCGCAGCAGCAGCCCAGTTGTGGCGTTCTTTTTTTTCTTCTTTTCTCTCTCTCTCTCTCTCTCTCTCTCTCTCCATTTTCTTGTTCAAATTCCCACCGGGGACGTGTGCACATTCGAGCACAGCGAGCATGTGTGTGTGAGTGTGTGTGTGTGACCGCAGCACATACAACCGACGGAAGAAAATGGTGTTCGTTCCTCCAGCACTCGAGCCCACTCGTGGCGCTCGACATTTTTACAAGACGAAAAGTGCTTTCCCATACCCATTGAAGCGAGTTTCGTTGTAGTGCAAGAAATGGTTATTTATCGGTTGGGTTGGTTTCGCCCATTTTTACCCACCAAAGCTATCCCTACCCACCCCCCCTCTCCTCACTTACCCATTGGTCAGTGCTGGCGGCCTGCGGATGGTGATGATTGGCCCAGTAACCCTCGCCGGCGTCAGCCCACTGCGACTCGAGCGGCAGTTCCGGTTCCGGTGGCCATAGCGGTGGTTTCGGTGGGCGTGGGGAGGCAGTGTCCCCCCGTGGGCACCACAACACCGACTGTGGGCAACCTATGTTGATGATTTTCAGCAACCAAACCGCCGATAGCCTGTACAGACACAGGATTGAATTGGTGCGGCCGACCGACAGCGAGGGTCGACGGGTGCCGACGGTGCGTGTGGCAACGTGCTGCCAAACGTCCCGGTAGTCACTCCGCCGTTCCTAACCAACCTCTTACACGTTCAGCACTTGTTCAGCACACGAAATGGAGTCGAAGGGCCGGAAAAGCGGAAGGATTTATCACGGTCGCACACGGGGGAAATGGTTCAATTTTTCGCCGAACGCGGATCGCCGTTGAGGAAAAGCATGCACAACGCTGGCACGCGAACACTGAGCCTCCGCTTTTATGACATACTGGTGTCGCGCTGTGGTGGCACATGAAGGACCCACTTTCTACGTCGCTCAGCCATCGAGTGGCCGTGGCAGCGACAATCGTTTCACTGTAAGCCCTGCACGAACGTTAACGATTGACACCACATTTAATCACTGCCGCAAGCGGTGAAAGCTGCTTACTCTTTGGAACGAAAGGACAGATGACAGCCTAATCAATATCTGCACAGCGGATTACACAACTGGACAACCGAAAAATGCTCTCCGAAAATCCAATGAAAAGCGTCATCGAAACGATGGATGGATGATTAATTAGTGTCGTTTAGGGATTAAACAGAAAAGAAAATCAAGCAAAAAGCTAGATGCTTAGCTAAAAAAAAAGCGGCCACTGGCGCATTATTGACCTTCAAAACACAAAATAAAACGCTTTAAATCATTATGAACGACAAATTTGCTGCAGTATATCGCTTAACCCACACACATACACATAGTCATTGCATTGCCAGACATCATTAGAGTAGCAACCGAACGGATGTGCTGTTCCATTTCTCGACAAACTAAAGAAAATCGTGCAAAGCACATTGTCCTGTGGATGAACGTCAGCTTCACGGTTCGTTTAACCGAAACAGAATTGCTTGGTATGCGGTATGGAGTTTTTGTCTGTTCCCGTTCGCAATTTTACTTGATGAAGCAAGCGCCCGAGATCGAACTAAACCTAACAAATAGTTGCACGACCAGAGCGGAAGAAAATGGGCCTATTGCTAGTGAACCACCAGGCGGCTCCATCGCTTAACTACGAGCGCCACCAGGCGTCTCCATCGAAGCAGGAAGGTTTCAGTTGCCAACGCTCGCGGTGTTACCATGGGAACCGCGAGATAGAGCGACTGTGTCGGCACGTCACGGAAATGCGCATGTTATCGAACCGTACCACCCAGTAACAAGTATCGGCAAGTAGTGTGCCACACAGCATTTCGGCTTCATTTAATTTTATCTTTTTTACCGCATTCATTCGCTCACTGCATACGTGTGTGTTTCTGTGTATGTGTGTGTGTTGAAGCTCTTGGAAACCACCACCAGAGTTCGATGAGTCAGAGTTTGCGAGGCCGTTTTCCCGTGAGCATAAAACAACGCAAGAGTGTGGGACCATCGCCGCCGGAGAAAGGTAACAGGCTTACAAACTTGCTTCGTTTTTTTTTTTGCTGCATCGCAGCGGTTAAAGCAACACCCCGCAGCCTCACTGAGAGGGCTTTGTGCCAATGCTTATCGAACCGTAAACCTACATGGCGGTGGCCTGTCACGGTGGATTCAGTGGGAAATTTATGTTATTGAAATAAGAAACCAATTTCAGGATTAAACTCGGAACCATCCCACCCCGCTCATGCTCCGTCGCCAAGCGAGTGGCGGCAAATGGATAAAAGTGTCTGGTGGCAGTGCGCTATCATTCGTCGGGCCGAGCCAGAATGTAGCACGAAGCAGAACGGAACTGCGAAGCAAACATTGGCCCTATTATCGAAAGGCCTTCTCTATGCCATTGCCCGTTGTGACGTTCTATTTTCACCGAGAATTACCCGGTGGTCGCTTTTTTAAGTTCGCCTTCCCTTCCCAGCTCTACCTCCTTACGCACGGAAGAAGAGCGTACCTTATGTGGCGTCCTTGAGCGACTACCAGCGTCGTTGTTTTCTTGTCATCAAGCTTCTCGGCGTTCTGGGGCACACGCGGCTCAGAAACTTTGTCCGTCGCTTGGATCCCCTATGTGTGTGTGTGTGTGTGTGCTGCTGGTGGTTTGATTTCCGATCCCAACCGAAGCAAGCTTATACGGACGGTGGGTGGTTTTAACGCGATTCCTGCTGCGGGTGTCGGGTGAATCCGCTTCCCACTCCTCCCCCCGAGGAGTGCGAGAGGAAGCTTACGTAATGAAAATTTATGTACGATTTTATTTGAATTCTTGGCGCTTCTGCTGCGAAAGTTGCTACGTGGGTACCCAGTGGCCCAGAGTGGTCGCTTTCGCTTCGTTTGTTGATTGAATTGGGTGCACTTGAATTGATTTATCTCTTTGGGAAATGAAATGAGCAATCGCGCACTGCACGCGAACGGGTGTGCGTCGGCGATCTTCGTCTGCACGGACCATAATAACAACGGCAGCGACGAAGATGTAACGCAAATATGTGTACCGCTCTCGTGTGCCGTTTGTTGCCCTTTTGATTCAAATTTATACGCGTCTGTTTAGAGTCAATAAAATCACACCAATATTTATTGGAAGCATTTGCCATAAAATGCACAGTACAACTGTGTGTTCGGAAAACAAGATTGTTTCCGTTGATTGAAGCGTTGAAATGAACTTCAATGTGTTAAATTGATAATTCAAAAGTTTAATTGAATTTAATTTGTCTTATGGTATTCTTTAGATAAATTACAAACAGTCCTAAATAATACACTCAGTAAACACAACGACGGGTGTTTTCTTCTGATCCGTTTTCCCTGTAGCAAAGAATGATTATTCATTTACGTGATAAGCTTCCCTGACGGCGTATATAGTCACAGCTAAGAGAAGGAAGAAGTCATAAAACTGCTAGCACACTACAATTGTCTTACAGCTCAAAATTGAACCATTCAGTACGTTTGTATGACCCATGTTGCCCGTGTGTGGCAAACAATTCCATTCCATTACAGTCTTCCCTCGCTCGTACGTAGTTGTCTGCGTAGTGTTTGCGTTTGCGCTCACGCAGCCCACAAAGCTGTCAGGCTCTTTCTTGCCATTGATTGTAACGGCTGGATAAACTCGTATGGCCATTTTCAAAGCACCCAATACCAACCATACCCACGGCTCCGTAGTTTTGTAGTTTGAAACTTTATGGCACTATCCGTAGGAATTTTTGGGACAAAATAAAGTAAAACGAGCAACTGCGGACGAACGAACCCTGACCGCTCACAGTGCAGAAAATCAAATACTGTTAACGGTGAACAGATGCACACATACGCATACAACAGTTGACCGAAGGAAGCTTCTCGTTGTGGATCCTTCGGTAGACGACAAAGAATCCCCCCGATGGAGGTAGGGCTTTGCATGCAAAAAGGGGCAAAAAGCTCGACCAATATGGGTGTGTGTGATACAACACATTCGCTCGAATGGGACTGGCTCAAATGCACAAAAACAAACGCGTAATTGAATTTTATGCTCTCTCTCTCTCCCACTCCATGTGCCATTCTTTCTGTGGGCGGGTGTTTATGTTTTCGATATGGAATGATTTCCAACTTTTATCACCACATTAGCAAAACGTCATTAAACTCCGGCTATTTTCTACCATGCCTGCTCCGTATTGTTCAGCAGTACCTGATGCTGGCGCTTTCCATTTCTCGGATTTTCTTTGCATTTTTCAGCAAATATGGGGGGGGGGGGTGAGCTGTGCGTACAGAATGGTCGCACACGCAAACAAAAGCAGCTTGCAAAGGCCTGGTGTATGTTGGAGATAGTCAGTCGGTGCTGTTATTTGCTGCTACGGTTCCATACCCTTTTTTACAAAAGGAGTGCTGGTGATTCAAGGAAGCAACAATTGTTAAAACCGGCTCGTATGAGTGTGTGTGTGTGTGTGTGTGTGTGTGTGTGTGTGTGTGTGTGTGTGTGTGTGTGTGTGTGTGTGTGTGTGTGTGTGTGTGTGTGTGTGTGTGTGTGTGTGTGTGTGTGTGTGTGTGTGTGTGTGTGTGTGTGTGTGTGTGTGTGTGTGTGTGTGTGTGTGTGTGTGTGTGTGTGTGTGTGTGTGTGTGTGTGTGTGTGTGTGTGTGTGTGTGTGTGTGTGTGTGTGTGTGTGTGTGTGTGTGTGTGTGTGTGTGTGTGAGTGTTTTTGTTGATAAAAGTTCAGCTTTTGTTATTTGACGATTGAATGAGTGAAGCCGTTTTCGACAGCGCACGATCAAACTGTTACATTGTTCCATTATGATTCGTATTGTTTTTTGTTTTGCTTGCACACATATTGTTTTAAAGGTAGAACTGTAAATTGAACTTTCATTACACTGTTTTACAGTAACATCAAATGCGTTTCATTCAAAAGCGACACGGAAAGGTAAAGGTAAAGCTACGGGTTGGCCTGCATGGTAGCTCGGACGACTAATTATATGGCTCAATATTTAATTAACCCTGAAACCCAACGACAATCGTGCCTCGACTGTCAGATGCATCGCTCCTTTCCCGGCGCTAGGCATATTTATTATTTACCCAGCACGAACAGCCCCGTGAGAAGCACGAACGTTGCGAACGGTGCTTTCTGATCGAATGAACTCGACGGTGCAATCAGGCAGGCACAAAAGTCATCAAGCCACCCGGAAACCACCTCCCATTTATTATCTAAACAACTTTTACCCGAAGCCTCCCTCTCCTCTGCTGCTCCAGCGCTTATCTGCTGCTTATCCGTTCGTTTAAGGAAGGAAAATCGAATGCAGCATAGTCTTGCTAATTACCGGGGAAAACCCGCCAGTTCAGCAAAACCTTCTGCATCACAGATGTCGGTTTCCGGCCTGGCCTGGTTTTGTACCAGGAAATGGTGAAAAGTGTTGGGAGGGGAGTGAGTTACAGGGTTGTGGTACTACATCCACTAGCAGCATAAGGTATTGCGAAATAAGAATGCACAACATCCCAACCATGGACACAATGCTGTACGTGAACTCGGTACAGGGAAGAAATTTGTCTTCCGGCTGTCCGGGTGGGGAGGGGGGAGCACAGGCAAAGGTGACGAAGGCGGCAGCTACTAAAACGTGCAGCGTGCACTCTAGCTCCGGCCCTCCACTAAAGCATAATCAGTAAACGAATGCATCCGCGGCATAGCCTCAGACGGAACACTCAGATTGCTTCCGGTTCCGGGAAACAACACGGTTACTGCGGAGGCTACATACAACGACGTTCCCCAAAGAGACGGTAAGAAAGAGAGTATGAGACAGAGAGAGCAAGAGAGAAAGAGAGAGAGAGAGAGAGAGAGAGAGAGAGAGAGAGAAAGCAAGTCTTCCGCTCTCGATTCCCCAATCGAGCCACACTGCCACCAGAGCGGGCAGCTTTCCCTTGGTTGATGGAAGTTTGCAGATAAGGGAAAAGTAACATAATTTCCCCAAACAAATGGCATAAAAAGAGCGAATAAAGGGGGAGGAGGGGGAGGGGGGCTTGGTACTTCAACTGGCACTAATAGGGTTGTTGCTCGTGGCAGCAGTGCCGTTGTCCGTTGTCATTAATCAAATTTATGGTGCCCGGGCAGGAAAGATTTACTGCAAAAAGGCAAGCTTCTCTGGCCCCTTGGTTACCATCGGGCTTCACCTGGGGTCATGTTTATTGTCAGTGTACGTGTCTGTGTATGTGTGTGTATGTGTGCATTTTTGCGAAGATGTTATCCCTAATAAGATGGAAAGAACAATGGATTTTGGCTTTCTGCCTCTCGTTTTGTGCCGTTCCTTTGCGACACGTTTACATTTTCTTGTTCCTTCAATCTCACTCTTTTCCTATCTGTTATGTGGGTTGATTTGCTGCTATTAATGTACAAAAATGCTTAATATGTTTCGCTGCTACGTATAAGCAAATTCTTAACAGCACCCAGTGTTAAGAAATTGTATTAGAAAATTCTAAGAAACACACTTTTTCCATGTACAGGCGCTATTTTCTCATCCTTGTTTTTTCTCTTCACTTTGCAGCAGCAATATACCTGTCCAAAGCAACCGTCCCAACTGTTGTGCCAGCCATTTAATAGCGTCCATTCAGCTACACAAACCACTTGGCAAACTTTAATCCTACCAATTGTGCCGTGAATACCTTCCGGAAATTAAACCAACCAACCAACAAAAAATCCCTCCTCGATGGAGCACACAAACACACGAACGGTAGGCATTAGTTGCTTAAAACTTTATTACCAACTTGCACCGCCCACGGACGCTTGGTCACTGTTTTTTTTGCCATTCTCCACTCCGCTCACTTCCTTTTGAGTGCAAGAGACAAATTGACAAACAACGGGGCACCGGCACTGTTCATTACAGTCCTAATCCTTGCCCATCGTTGCCCGGCCGTGCGAGCGCCATCATCATCATCATCATCAGCTGGCTCGATAGTGGTTGAGGGTCTTGTCTTTTCAAAAGCTAGTGAATGGCAGCACACGATGTAAAGAAAAGCCACTGGGAGGGAGTGTAGAGAACAAAAAAATAATGGTGGAATGGCCTCCGTAATATCATTACCTTCTTAAGGAGCAGCACGCACAGTACGCGCTCCGTATTATTATTCATCAGTGTGTAACCAAATTAGATCAGTGAATGAATGATGGTGGGCCGCAAATGCTGGGCGAATTTCGCTATCTTCAAATTAGTACTAGCGGTGTGTCATTAATCTTTTTCCCTTTTTTGTTTTGTTTTGTTTTGGTTGGTTCGTTTTGCCGCTTTCAATGCCACGCACTGGTCTCCATTGGCGTCACTTGAACAATCTTCAAAGACCGGCTAAATGATAGACCCCAGATCAGACAGAATGATCTAACAAGCGGTTGAGTCGGCCCAACCCCCTTCGCTTCTCTTTCTCAGCTCCTGCGGCTGTGGGACTTGTAGCTATCGGGTGTCTCGTTGGTTTTCCATCCCCTTCAAACCCAATCTTCGTCGTATTGTTAGACATAGGCGAGCCTACGATAACCCGATAGCCACATTGCAAAGGCTTATCGGTTGAGGAAAAACGGTCGCTGAACTGCACAAAGGCTGGCAGGATCGGCGATTCGCAGCGAAAGGATAACGACGACGATCCGGTTGTTCCGTTGATCGATAAATGGCATGACCATCGTCGAGATGGCTCATTCCCGATGAGCTTATCGGCAGAAAGCTTAACCTGACGGGAAACCTCCACCCCCTTCCCCATCAGAAACAGAGCGTGGTCAACAGTCAACCGGAGGCGAAAGTTAGAATAAATAAATTAAAAACGATAAAAATAAATTGGAATGCTATCGACAGCGCAGAGGGTAATGGTTTCCCTTCCCACCTCATCCCGGCTGGTTTGCTTTCGTTGGTCGGATGTGGGTTTCTTTGTGTGTGTGTGCAGGGGAGAGAATCGTTTATGCAATGGTATGTGGTTGACGCGGGTGGAAATTCACGAAACCAGGAAGTGTGCTCCAAAGAGTGTGTAGCAGTACAGCATACACACAGGCACAAACCGGACATCACATACAAACGGGTTGCGCAGAGTGGCAATAGAAAGTTAAATTGGATGAGCTATGAGTGAAAAATAATTTCCACTTCTCGCATCCAGCTGATGTGCTAGTGGCACCGAGGGAATCGTTTTCCCATGTTCATATTTTTCACTGACAATTTTCACTTCTACTTCCCCCGCTGGTGGTTTCTAGTTCGACTTAACCCACCCCCGGTACAGTTCGCTTGCTTCAGTGACAGTGGCACCCAAGGAAGGAGGAAATCTGATCGTAAAACCAATTCTCGCTCTACCACACCGGACACACACACACAGTACAGTCTTTAAGCAGCAGCAGCAGCAGCAGTGAAAAATAACACAAAAAGTGAAACTATCCACAGCTCAACACGAAGGCAAAAAAGTCCTTGCCGAAGAGCTTGATTGCAACTGCTGCCCGGTGCAGGGACGCCGGTGTCGCTTACTGCTGGTCACTAGCACATCGTCCCAGTAACAACAACCCGTGCTTTCGGTGTGCTACAGCCGGGAAAATCTGGCATTCAATATGCGCTTTGGACAGCTGCTACATTCCAGCTCGGCGGGAACGGCCAACGGAAGGCGTGTGTGGTGTACAGGGGAAAGGAAAAGCTCAGTTACCACACATGAAAGACAGGTGTGCGGCACTGCTGCCAGGGCACACATCATTGGGGAGCAATTTGAAGAATGCCAACCCGACGGAAACGGGAGGAAGGGAGAGGGTCGTCGTGTGTTATGAAATGTCACATCCTTTATCGTGCTTTATGAACTGGAGAATTCATGAACGAAAGGGTGAGGCTATCTCAAACAGGCAAAAACAAACGATTCGTTGAAGGTAAATGTTTGCCACGAGCAATGATACTCCATTTTCACTGCAATCCTTTGCTTTGTGTACTACAGTGGACATGATTGGGGTGTAATAGCTGGCGGCGTTTGGTTTTGCTACGAGTTTAGTTTGACCGATAGCACACCCAAGAGCAAAAAGGAAAATTAATTCAAGTCTACAGTTGAAGATGTTTGCTTCAAAATATGATTGTTTAATATACACTTTTTAGCGCAATTTATTTCGTCAATGAAGCACGAAAAGAGTAGAAACAACTTCGAAAAACTTTCATTCCAATGTGCGTACATTATACACAAGCCACCATCACCCTCCTCAATACAAGTGTAATGCACCAGCAAGGGGGTAGCAGGAGAATTCTTCAGACATCATAAAGACAGCAAACCCCATCGACAGCACAGCTGCGAGTCTACGAGTCTACAAAACGTGCGTACAAAACCAGCGCATCACATCGACGGTGTTGGGAAGCTGTTGCATAATTTAATGCCACTGCCACTTGTTTTCACACGAGCGCAAGCGGATCGGCCGGGTTCGGATTGAACCCGACGCCCGGCCGGATGTTTGCTTCATGGATTGCATGGATTTTCTTTTTATTTCTATCCATCTCCTTTCTTTTACCTTCCTTTGCTCGCTTTTATTTCAAAGAAATTCCCGTTTTATTGAAGACCCGCTCGTTTCCCGTGAAACCAGTTTGTTCCCCCTACTGCTGAGCTTCTTAACTTTCTGTTTGGTTTTTCTTTGTCACCGCCACAGATTAGACAACGGTGCTACGACGAGTCTTGCTCTACATCTTGCTGCGACATCTAAGTGCTTAACGTCGTACCGTCGTCGTTGTCGTTGTCGTCGTCGCAGTGCTTTCGCAGCAGAGATGCGAAATCAACAAAACCCTTTGTCTGGAACTTCTGCAAGGTTCTCGGAACGGTTTCTGGCACTGTCACCGGGTGGAAATGCGGTGGAAAGCTAGGCGCACTCATTTGGAAACTTTTTCCCTTTTTGCTCGCTCCCTTTTCTTTTTGTTACGGCCTGACCCGGCCGGCGGCTGTCGAGATGCGTTTCATTTCCGTTTTTATTTACCTCGTGCGAAAACATACTCGTGCCAAACTCGTTCCGCCCCCCACCGCCACTTTGACCCACCCATTGTGTGCTACTCTCAAATGTGCTTGCTGCGGAAGCCTTGCTGTGAAGCTGTTCAGCACGCCCGCATATCGCATACCGGGACCTGCAGACTGGAGTTCAATAAATACACCAAATTTATTACCGAACCAAACAATATCCTGACCAACACACACTGTATTGTGGATGGACAGCTCTCGGATCGAAGCTGACTGCCAATTGATTGCGAAGAGGACCGGATGGACGCAAAGGGGGGAGTAATGACTGTCGCCCGTTTCCTAGGGACCTTTTCTCTCCGGAGAACGCTGCCGTGGGCTCTTTGTTTGCATACAATTTCGTCTAACTCGTGTGCTCGATCTGTCCCCATCTGGGCGGTAGAACAGCAGAGAGGTAGATAAAGAGAGAGAGAGAGAGAGATGACTGCCAATATTCTGCTGAAAGCTTTTCGGGCGAAATGGTGAACCAATAATTAGATAATTGAAATCAAACAAAGGCGTCGATGGGCCGCTCGAGGATAGCCGACCGCTAATACCGAGTGGGACGGAACGGATAGGATAAGTACCTTTTGTGGGACAAATAGCACCGTGCTCAATTGCACTACGCTGTACAGATAATTAATGTTGAATAATTTTCGTTGTTTTGAGGATAAAGATGACTTGCTCGACTTTATGGCATGTTCGAATGATAGGTTCGTCCTATACGCTGATTGACTGCTGCTTAATTTGGTAAATCAATTACTAGCTCATGTGAGCGCAACTCAATCTATTGTTCTTCATCGTTAGGAGGTTGAAGCAGTCATTTGATAATGAATAGTTTTGCTTTTAACTGCATTTTTCTGCAAAACAATCGTTTTGTGTGTGTTGAAGAAAACATAAATTTTAAATCAATCCTTACTATTGTCATAAAACAGTTACTGATACTATAAAATTGCATAAATGTAAAACGAAACAGAGCAACATTGACTGCTTGATCTAGATTGATTACGTTAAAACGTTATTCAACATCTATTTTTATAGGAAAATAATATTTTAAACGACAACATTATTATGCTGAAACATGTAAAAATAGTCCTATAGCCAGATACATTGCTTTTAATCAATGATCGATTATGTATAGGGTGTAACGTTTTTCGGAAACGCACAACCTACACATATGACAAACGCATATCAAACATTGTTTCAAAAATAAAAGCACAGCTTTAGAGTGTGCTGCTGTTTGCTCCTTTCATTATTCTGCGAAGCTCTCGTTTCACGTTTCATTGCTAAAAATAGCTCAACCACTCATTCTGGTATGATGATTCCATGCTCGACTGTTTGCACTGCACACGAGAACGAGCCACATGCGGGATGAGCTTTTTTTTTTTGAATTATCAAATTGATTGTTTTAAATTTGCAGAAAAAATATACTTTTTTTAATATATAAAATATCGCGCATACCAAAGCTAGATTAACCTCCAAAAAGATGTTAGAAATACTGTTTAAGATTTGCAAAAAAGTATATCTATATAATTATTTCACGACTCTATAGCTGTAGTTCCATAATAATTGGTGTGATAATGGTATGAAAAATATGGAAAATTATGCAAAAAAACATGTAATTTCATTAAAAGAAAATCATACATCCACTGTGTTTATGTATCATTCATCCGAATATTAAGTACATTGCAATAACGACTGTCCATAGAGCTTTTTTTATAGTAAAAGCTAGTACCAGCTAGTGCTCCAGTGTACCTATATTACATTACAATCGATACACACACTGTGAGCACCAGCACCACACAACGGAAACGTGTGCTTTGTGTGAGAAATGTTTCCAATATGCTTTCAACAAAGAAAAGCTGGATCATAATACTGGCATTTTTATCCTCACCGCTGCGCAAAAGTTGCGCAAAAGTAGTAAAGAAGGATTGCATCGCACTACCCATCGCCGCACTATCAACTTTGTCCGATTGCTTTCACGGAAAATCCCTCTCACCAAAGTTTATTTGCAATTGTTTACGAAGCTTCCGTTGTTGTGAACGCTTCTTCTTTTTCTTTTTGCTTGGTTGTTGCTTCGTTCGTGCCTTTCCGTCAGGTTTTCGCGGAAATTGGCCATACATTTCCACCTTCCCCGGGTGGAAGGTGGAGAATAATGATGGTTGTGTTCGATTGAAATTCAAACAAGCACTCGGCAAGCGTACGGTCGCTTTCCCCGGTCAGGCTCTCAGCAGTTTACCACCGCCACCACCACCATCATCCGGATAGCAAACAAACCGTGTGCAATATCAATTTTTGATGAATGCTTCCGAGATGGGCACGCATGGTAGATTTGCGCCTTGTGTGCGGAATGCTTGCGCTCGCACGTGTTTCGCTTCTGCCCACTGTTCCCATCTACACTCAAGGCACATACAGTGGTGGAGCTGGTAGATGAAAATCCCCCGGACGGTACAATCCTTTGACGAGTGGTACAGGCACACAAGTTTCGTCGTGAAAGTAAGGTACAAGGAAATGCTTTCACGGTAAGATGAACATCACAACCCGGTACAGCTCGGTAAGTTGATCGTATGCAGTACTGAACGTGAGCGTGTGTGTGAACGTGGCACAAGCATTAAGGATCTCTTCTTTCTGGATATGAAACCAGTCAGTCTGGCATCCGATAATTTTCCGTTTTGGTAGGAACGCCCTTCCATGTTTGAGCTGTGGTTGCGTAAATCTGTTCCTGGATGTAATCACTCTATGTGCTATGCTGCTGCTGGTTGCAGATTTAATCAATTTCTCAGCATTTTTTCTATTAATTCGTAGCAACTTCGTATTGGGAAATACTTGGAATCGTTTTTTCACTGATAAACTCTATTTGTAAATGAAGTAAATCAAACCAAGTTGGGGATTAAAGATTATTTTCGGATTGCATCTCGTGCTATAATTATATTAGCATGTGCTTTAGGTCTTTCCTTGCTATCAAAAAGATTGAACGAAGATATTTCCAAATAAAAATACATTAAGCTGTTCAGAAACATTAACACAGTTCCATTACTAAACATTATTCGTTCATATCATAAGAATTTATCATTTAATTATGGCCAAAGTGTTTATTTTTTGCCTTGTACGCAACGTTAACAACTGAAGTAGCTCCGATTGGAATGGAAAATAAAGTTATAAAAGTAACGACTATATACGATGCTGAGCACTTTATCTACGGCCGGCCGATGTTAATCCTATTGGCTCATAGTATGTTTTGCGGTGAGTCTTACTGCTACGGAAAACACTGCCTAAATAAATATGTTTTATTCCCTTGAATTTCCTCTACCTTTCTCCCGCCTTCAGTGCTGCCTTTTTTCCTATAAATTCCGTACAAAAATTAGCTTTTCGGGACTGGTGTGAAAACATTTTAATCTTAATCTAACACTTCCTCATCCATTCGCCACATAATTCCGTAGTGCCTTTAGGTACCTACACTCACACGAGGCTGAATTGGGCGCAAAGTTGCATACCAACAACCCAAATCCACCCTCTCATCCACCACACACGATCTGCACCGCATAAGCAAAGGAAAGCGAAGGGCGCATATTTTCAAACCTAATCACATTTTCACCCACGATAACCGCAATGCTTTGCAACACCACCGCAAAATTGGCCAGCGCCTGCTTCTTTCCAACGGGCGTTTTTCGGGGGAACCTTTCGCTGGAGTGATGATTGCGCAGTGAAAATAGCACACAGCCAAAAATGAAAGGCACCACAAGCTCCCAGTGTTTCAGTCAAATAAAAACCGAGCACCACCACCACAGCCATGCTATCCCTTGTGAATGTGTGTGTGCGAAACGACGTGCGAAACACTGTTGCTCATACGTTTAATAAGCACATATTTGCATAAAATGTTACCACGCCGCCGCCGCCGCCGCCGGGCAAGTGTTCCTCTCAGTGTCTTGAGGCACGCTCTTTCATCATCTTCCCGTTGATGCTTCACACTGGAAATGAGAACGGCTTCGCATGCCTCAGTGCAACGGGTGTGTTTATCTAGCTTTATAAATGATAGTTACCGGGAGGTTTCGGTCTACTTATCCAGTCTGTGCACAACTACAGCTGCACATTCCTAGAAAGTGTTGCTTTCTTCTAACGTGATTTACTACGATCGATGATAAGTTTCGCACGATGGCTTGATGCAGATTTTTCATGATCTTTCTCTTTAGTCTTCACATACACACACTCACACACACACACACTCTTCCAGCTGCTGCGAAACAAAGCTTGCCGGTATAACATTTTCAAAACTCTTCAGACTGGGACACTGGTCGGGAGGAAAAGCGGAAAAGAACAAGTTTTCCTCCGCCCCATCGAAAAAAACGGACGCCACCTAGGAAGCTCGGGGTTTTTTCTTCTTCTTTGTTTGGATGCTATTTTAGCGTCACCTTGTTCGGTTTAGACAAGATGCAACACGCTTCGCCCAACATTGGCAAACGTGACCAGGGCTGCCGGGAACGCTGTTCATCCACCGCTCATAATATTTTGTTCGCGGCGTTAGGAATTTAATTTAATCTGCACACACACGCACACAACAAGACACGACACGACACGGCTTGTATATGTGAGGACTAATCTATTACGGAGTTGTTTTTTTTTATACTTTTTAGCTACTCTACCACACGCTTCTCCTTTGAAATGGTGCCATTTGGCGAAAAACGATAGAAAAGCGAAAAAGTGGTCGGAAACCGTTGACAAATTAATAAAATAACACCGTGCCGTCCAACGACAATGCGGCGCGAATAAGTTATGGTAAAGTGCGCGGTTCCGTAGGCGGGATGGATGGGTGGGTCGGGTGGGTGAGTCGAATGTGTCGTATTAATTTTGTGTTAAACACCGACCTGTAATGTACGACCACTTCATTTGACTTTCATGGTAATGTGTTCAAAATTAAACCAAATAAGTACGATTTATGGCATGTACTTGGTAACTTTAATCCCCTCTTATGGTACCGGCTTTACTGCCGGCACTTCACCATCGTGACTAAGGTTTCTTTAGCTCATTTGGTAGCACACTTCTATGGAAATTTTACCTTTGATGTTCTTTCAACCTTTTTTTCCCCACTGCCAACAGCATACCAGAAGGTGTGAGCATAAAGGTGTCAGGACGTTTTTTGTCACTCTTTACGCCGAACATTTACCCATACGACGAGCGGAGGTATTACAATGCTAACTAAGCGACTTTATCCGATGGCTTTGATCTTGATCGATCGAAGGGACATTTTTTGTGTAAAACATCGACCTAATGTACGACCAAGCATGAAGTATTGGCAGCTAACAGGCAGCAAGCTAACAAGCTTTTTCATATCAGCAGTGGCCTGTCGCGTAGATTGGCTGTATATTTCTCGGTGCAAATGAGAAAAACCAACGACACCTTTAGGGCTGTGAAGGTTTACGCTTTATTTATTGCCTTTACGACCGGATTTTGGATTCGTTTTTGTATTTATGATGAGTTTTACTCTCTTTCAATCTTCTAGTTGATTTTAATACTTAAATTTTAAAGTAATTTGAAATAAAACATATCTATCTTTATATTTAACCGCATTAATGTGTCTTAAGCCTTAAGCCCATAATAAAACATACGTTAGTCCATCATCCTTTTACTTTAGAATTCTAAATCGATGTGTATGTAAAAGTATATAAATTGAGAAGTGTACTTGGCACAATAATGCACATAAAAAGTCAAAAATCAATTTGATACAAAAGGTTTTAATGAGAATAAATTGCCATTTTCGAGCAAAAGTACATCCTTTTCGGAGGATGTATGTAGGCAACAGGTATGCGCACCATTCTAAATGACCTCAGGAAAAAGTTGTTAGGCGAGTGTAGCCACTCTTCACCATACAAGGATGTAGAAATTATGAACTTTTATTGCTCTCTCAGCGGTTCGTTTTTATGAGACTACTGGGAACTAAGCTGGCAACCTTTTCTGGCTGTAATCCATTAACAATGATTGTGGTCGCTCTGACTGTGTGTGCCTTTACTTGTTTTGAGGGTGGGTCACGACCGAACAAATCTATGACATGATGTTTACACGATGCTTTGTCGGTGCTGTCAGTTTGTAACCGAGTGGTATGTAAAACATGTTTTGGTTCAGGTGAATCATCCTCGTAAGGGCCACTCATTTCAGTATTTGAGGTTCCGCATTTGAGGAACATAAGAGTGACAAAAAATATGTAGCTTGTTTAAATAATATGTAGCTTAGTTTAAACCACATAATCAAAATTCAAGTAATGCAAAATAATTAAAAAGTTGCCCCACCTATACAAATCACAATACAAATTAGTGATGGTTCATCAAATTCAAAGAATAAAACTTTACATTTGCAGTGACATTAGACAGTTCCACACCTTTTAGAAAGTTGTATAGATATATAATAGAAAAAATAGAACCTAGTACCACAACGAATGTATCTTATTTAGTACTGAAGAACAGGACTTTATCCCAGATAGAATAATTAGATATACTCTAAGGCTACTCTATAAAACCTTCGATATGCAGCGATTGTTACTCAAAAAGTTAGAGTAAACCAAAAATTGCATTGAACGAAATGCACTTTGATGTTTATGAGCATGTATGGAGCACGCTTTTATAGTGAGCTTTGGTATTATTACACATTTTCTGCCGTTCCGTGCCAGGGAATGATTGGCTGGGATAAAGGACTTAACATAAATTAAACCCATTCCAACTGTGGATGGTTGTTGCTGTGTTGCATTGCATCGAACGATCAGCAAAAGGATTTTTTTCGGCGAACTCTTTTGTTGCGTTAATTATACATTGCATAATGACCTAAAGAATAAATGGTTAATGAAGGTAAATGAAAAAGGAAAAATGATTAAATTGACGTAAAAAAGGAACAAGAAAATAATTGAAACGCAATGCACCATCATTTAGCAACACTGCCAAACTCTGCACACTAAATGTTACACACATTATACACATTTTAGCTACGTTTGAGCTGTATTAAAACTGATTATTCTTAATTCAATTAAATGTATTCACAAAACCACACACAAATTTCACATATATTCACAAGCAGCGGCTTTCTCTAACACCAACCACACTTCCACTGTACATAAAACATCGTACATTTATGATAATTTCCGCCGTTTTGTTAAGCTTCCAACTTTTCCTACACACAGTGTTACTAACACAATAGGACACAATGTGGCATTTTTTTCGCCATCAACTGCAAAAGCTTAATTGCATATGGACGGTTTTACACTTTGAAATGTATCGTTTCTTGTCGCTCTTCCATTTTCCACAAACAATATGGTTGTGAAACACACAAACATACTGAGTATTTGCTTTTCTATACCAGCTTTAACCGGAGCATCTTAATTGCACAATCACCTAAGCAAACAAAAGCTACACAGGCAACTTCCTTGCCACAATTGTGTAGATAATAAAGTGCTCCGAGAATGTAAATCGCACCCCACGGTACACGAGTATCCACTTATTAAAATTGAACGCCTTTTTGCACATCCACACGTCCAACAGATTGAACCCGTACCATATGAAATCACCCACCAGAACCGGCTTCCAAGGTAGCACAGGGAACGGGTTTCTTTTCCTTTTTTTCGTAAACCTTTTCGAGCGGAACACACCGAGCGTTGAGTGTTAAACTGCAAAGCCGCGAGTCTGGCAGGCACTGATTGCGAGGACGACTTCCGAGTCACATTACCCAAACCTGTGATGCTGTGGGCCACCTGCTGGTGTGAGTTCTGCTTTCTCGAACCTATCAAATGCACAATACACTTTATCTCACCAGTAAAAAGCGCTTTCCCGCTTCCCTGCGCCCACGGTGCTTTGAATGAGCGAGCGAGAAATGTGATAACGATGAGACACTCCTTCTTCAAGTGAGAAGGTTAAATGATGTGAGCCACGGAGTGGCTTCTAGACACACCACTGCTAGGCGTGTGTTTGTGTGCGAATCAATGGTGTGGCTTGGTGTGTCGGATCAGCTCACAGTAGGCACAGCTCATACATTCGACAACACAAAGCACGCTCCAGACGCACACTCACACATACACACTGGTTGACAGGGGAGAAAGTGTCCGCCGAATCATTCTCACTTTCATTTACGCCCCTTTCTCACGCTCACCATTAGCGAAAGCTTCCATTTGCTTGTTCCACTCTCTCTCTCGGACTCAGCACCATTTTTCGATCGAAAAAATTCGATAGGCGCTCACGTAAAACTGACAGTATAACTATTTCTTTCATACTCCTGCATGAAGTCGATTCCCATCGAGTTCAGTACTTAGTGTAGGCAAACCATTTTTTTTAATATTTAATAATTGATTTTTTATCACCCAAAATATTGAAAAAGAATCAGAACAATTACCAACTTGCTTTTACATAACGTTTTTCAAAACCATTAACCTTGATTTATGGCATTTTTCTGATATTCGAAAATTTCCGCAGCTCAATGAGTTGCGGATTTTTCGCCATACAAAGCGGAACGATCGAATTTTTGTAGCATAGTTCATTTTGCTCGTGAGTGTCATGGTATACCAGTTTTCAAAAAGACCAGTAAAATGAACACCTTGGCGGCGAAATGAGTGTCAAATGACACTAAAATGACAGCCGGATCGATCGAATTTTTTCGATCGAAAAATTGTGCTGAGGCCGTCTCTCTCTGCTTCTCTCACTCTCAGTGAGCTCTGCACAGCATCCACACTCCCAGCCGGTACTCAACCGATTTCCCGATCGTACACTAAAGGACCATACATACACTCAAGGATAATGGGAGCAGAACCAAACGGCAGGAACGCTTCGCTGGCTGACGGACCGAACTGGACGCAGCCCTTACCGAACCACAGACAACGCGATACTGAGTGGGGCTTGACTTTTGGCAGTGATGTTTTATAATCAGCCGATTGCGGGCTGCGATTCTGCTCCCGCAGACTTTGGCGCTCCAGAACACTCTTTGCGCTTTGAGAGAGCATCTTCTCGGCTGGTGCGGCGTATATCTGTGAGTTACTGGGGGAGGCGAGCCTTTTTTTTGTGACCAGCATGCAACCAGTGCCCGTGCCTTCGGAAATGGAATCGGGTAAGGGCGAGGATCGTTTTTACGACACAGGAAAGGTTGTTATCTTAAAGCTATGCATCGAAAAAGAGTTTTTGTGCTTATTACCGTTTTTTTTTGTTCACTACTGGCAACTGGAGAATAATGGACGAGGAAACAATTGAAACAAGCGAGAAAGGAATCTTTACAATTACTTTTTGCACTAAAATAGCATTTGAAGCTATTAAATTTAACTGTAAAATAATTTTACCATATTTTTTCATCTAATTTAAAGTACCCGTCAAGCACTTCTCGTGCATGTTCGCCTGCACCACGCCAAGGAAGCAGAATAATTAAAACTAATTCCCAATTTAACCCACTCTTAAACGAAACGGTCTAGCCCCTGGTGTTCGCTGGTCCCATCCGATCGAATTATGCACCGCACGGCACTCCGACTCACCGGGTGCACAGGGCGTTGACTTCTGGTGCGTAACATGTCGTACAGATGGGCTCATCAGTGCCAGCCTTTCCCAACCCGAGCCAACCCGACCGACCCGATTCCGGTAGGGCAAAAAAGGGAGAATGCATCCTCGATCTAGCACCAGAGTTACACGGTACGTGTAACACACACTGGTGCCCTTCTCACCCAAAATCGCATGAACCGATGAACTGCTGGGCCGCTCCTTCTCGTACACAACTGGCACATTCACCATCGCGTGGACACTCACTGGCGCTCCACGTTTTGGGAGAGAAGTCGGTTCGCGCAATTGCTCTTTGTTGTGATTGTATGAAAGCTGAACTTGCAGCATCTAAAGATAGATTTTCGCCTACTCGCTGGCCTGTGTTTTGGTGTTGTGTGCCTCGCTCTGCTCTGCGCTGCCACCAGGCGTCCCCATCGACTCTCCACGCAGCGAAAGCGATAGTCGCACAAATGGAAAATTACCCTATTTTCACGTCCCCTTCTTTTCCTCCCATACATACATCACACTCACACGTGCGCACACACATCGGGAGTAATCGAAGCGAAAAATACGGGTTCGATGTCTCTGTATCGTGTGTATGGGTGAACTTTTTTGGAGGATGAGTAAACTTTGCCGCCATAAGCTTTTTTTTGTCTTTTTGAATTCTTCTCCTTTCTTTATGGTGTGCCGCGATCGTTGCCGTACCCTGGGTGAGGTTATTACGCCCGCCAGACCACAAGCGCGGACGAGCGCAAAGGGTGGTTCGTGTTTCGCGGTTGTCGTCCGACGCTACATCGCCGTGAAACAGCTGAACCAAAACAGCGCCGAATGTCGGAAAGTTATCCTTGCGTTAGGAAATCCTTTGTGAGGGTTAAGAAATTGGGTTCCCCGGCAGCACCCCCTCACTCGCGAACGAAGCTGGTACTTGTCCACACCCTTCTTAGGGTTATGGGAAAAATGTTGGATCTTTCCTATTCGCAAGGTCTTCTGTGTGAATTCGCATGAACTACCCCTGTGTAGCAGGGAATCTCTCTCTCACACACACATACACATTCACTCGGTCTGTGAGTTTAATGCACTTGCCACCCGGCTAGGGAATGTATTTATTCGCAAGCCATCGCCCAATGCACGACCCCCAGCAGGACTTTGTTTGCACAACTTTCATGTCTCCGTAGCGCATCGAAAGCATGTTGCGTAACGAACATTCTTGAGGGAGAGAGAGAGAGTGCACTAAAGAAAGCTTGTTGCCGGTGCGTCACTACAAAGACTTTGGGGCGGGGGGCCGTAAGGCATCTTACTTGGTTCGTGCAACCATCCAGCGTTTGCTGTGCGTCCCCTTTGCAGCCGGTGACGGGACCGGGTTGTTCCACAAGAAGAATGCCACAAACGATGAGCAGCTTTGCGGTACGAATGCGACCAGATCGTTTACCAACCATTGGCCACCATCCCGGTACGCCACTGAAGTATGTCCTACAGTGCGCCATCATCAAAGGGCGAGCATCAAACGGTTCCACCCCCACCCACACTGTGCGGCAGTGCTGCTGCGGGTGGAAGCGATAAAAGTAAACGATCTTAAGGCAGGCTCGGTGGTACAGGACAACACAGCATTAGTTGCAAGTCATCCACCCGCCACCAACCCAAAGGAAGGAGGGCTGCACAAAGCACAAAATGTCCTCGCTCCCCCCCCCCTTTCCATGGTGAAATGGGCGGACACACACTTTCACTCTTGACGTGAGGTGGTGTATTAAACATAATGCGCTTTTATTGCAATTCGCAAGCGTTATAGCGCACGGAAAAGGGAAAAGGAAACGGTGCAAGAACAGCTCCCATAGCAATGATACCGTTGGTAACTTTTACTTTTTCTTGTGCCCGAAATTGTCGTGGGCAATGGCCGAAAAAAGCAACGGCCGGAGTAGTTGGGTGGGAAGGGGGAGGGAGCAAAAAACGTACATTTTCTATCTAAGCGATAAAGGTACGACGTGTTGTTGGAGTTGAAAGAAAGGGAAAGATTTTTTTACTCGTTTTTTCCCCTATTTTGAGTGTTTTTATGCTTGCTTGAGCTTGAACACAGGCGCAAACGGATAATAAAGGGTGGTTCGTTCCCCATTTAGGGCGTCTTAGTTCTGTGTTCTGTTCGGGTGTGTTATGCTCAGTGCATTCATATTTTTTAGTTAAGTTCGCTTGTGAATCTTAATAGCTTTTTAGAATAAAATAAAATCTGTTACCTTTGCGACAATCAAAAGGGAAAAAGTATTATACATGTTCGTTCTAACTCTCGACGTAAAAGCTCACCTGATAAAAGCAAATAATAGTTCACTTTTCAATAAAAACACAAATTCTTCAATCTATGTTTTGGGTGGTTTCATCAAACCATCATCAAAAATGAAAAGCCAAAGAAAACAGCATTCCTTTTTGTGCTTTTCCATCAAAAGCGCTTCCAAATTTACACTTTACTTACTACGCTTCCCTCTCCTCCTTAGCAAGGTTTACAGCAACACGAACGAAAACGGAAAACTTCAAACGGTTTCAAAACATTTTATTTATTTTTCACGATGCAAGCAAAAAGTTTTGAAAAGTTTGCCATTTGATAGGGGGGGGGGGGGGGGGGGGGGAAATACTCACTCTCACTTGCACACTTTCCCACTCCCACTTTTAGCTGATTTTACCCAACTCGCTCTGTTGTACATTCCCTACACTACACTTCCAGCTGTACCATTAAAAGTGACCGTGTTGCTGTACTTGGGGCTGCTGCCTTTTCCCAACTGCCAATGAACCGAGAATCGGTGTGGGAATGGGTGTATGGGTGAAAGAAATTTCGAAATTTGCGAACGTGTTGAAACTGTTGATTGCATTAATTTCCTCCATTACTACTGTGCTGGGTGGTGGGAGAATTTCGGTAGCGAAATTGATCCACAATTCGATTGAACGAACATACAGACACACACACACAGAGCTAATTTTCGTTCCATTCCACTCCCGAGTGATGAGGGTGTTTAAAGTTTAGTTATATTTAGCCACGAAAAACACTTACACCGATTGATGATGATTGGTTGCAAGTGTTGCTTGTCCCGTTGGGACAGTGGGACGTCTTTTATGATCAACAAATGGATTTTAATGCTATTATACCGACACAAACACCGTAAATAGACAAACAACATAATCGAAGAAAAAAGAACATTTGTCCTCAGACGCCCAAGGGCAAACTTCTCGCTGAGTAATGATAGTTAATTTATATCCAATCCATCTCCGACATTGCTCATCCTGATGTTGCCTTTTTGCCCTCCCAAATTGTGTGCCCTTTTAATTTAGCGCCGTACAGCTGGAGACTAAATAAATCAGCAAAAAGAAAACGGAACAAATCATTCGAAACGATTCATACCATGACTTACGCGATGCTTGTATTGAACTGATGCGGCGGTAAATGTGCTGTTTTCATTTTCTAGATTTATAGGTCGTTTGCTCTGCCCAGTTTAATCCCGTCGTAACTTGGAAATTGGAAAAAGTTTTCACCTAAACTGCTTTCAATACCAATATCGTCGATTTTTGTTTTGTCTTTTTTTGGGAACGAAATTCCCAAGCAATCGGTATTACCAGAATATTCTTCTTTTCGATGACAGATTCTGGATTGATAGAGGAACGTTATTGGGCGGTTCTAGGACGAAAAAAATCGCAATACATGGCTGTCAATTGAGTTTGGTGGTCTATTTCTACATTTCTTTAGAAAAATCCTGTGTATGTTCCTGCTTTTTGCAAGCGTTTTTCAAGTTAAATGAGTTTAATTACGCAACCTACATGTGAGTGCTAGTTTTTAGCAGATCCAACCCAAAGCATAATGCTCAATATCTATAGTGAAGGGGTTACACAAATGAGTTTGAAATTGCTTGAATTCACACAGAACGGATAGTGGGAAAGACAAAATTCATTTCCCCGGCAGCTCCTGCAGCAGCTTGCTGTTATGGTGAGCCAAACCCGATCAGCTTTTTCACTCTGACAGGTTCGGATGGTTTGTTGGACAGAGTGAAAGACCGGAGCGAATGTCAGTTCTGTTGGCAGGGGAGGCACTTCCATGAACACCGCGTCGAGTAGTGGGGTGGAGCAGGAAAATCATAAATTCAATTACACTCGCCCGACGAAATGTCGATGCTTTGCGCTACATGGCGCAGGATTTCTTGCTACAAATTTTACACCCGCCGGGTTGCCGACACCAAAAGGAAAGGATGCTGAACTGCTGAATCCGACCACCTTTTGCACAAAGACAAAGACCAGCGCCCGATCGTTGCACGCAGCAAGCAAGCAGGCAACAGCAAGGTGTCAAGCTGGTGGAATAATCGATTTAAAACTTTGTTAATCTGCCCTCTGTCCCGTATTTACTTTTCGAGCCAGTGCAGAGCAAATGGGCTTGGGTGGGGGGGGGGGGGGGGGAGGGTGTGGAGGCAGAAAAATGCTTCCATTTCTATGCTTTGCTTAGTGTGATTGAAAATTGTACCGAAGCGAGGAGGTGCCGTGCTACTGCTATGGGCGATGATAGTAAACACAAGATCTTGAGCAAACTACTACGTGCAGGATCCATTTTGGCCAAAGGAAAACACATTGTACATTGACCCAGTGACGTGTTTTGTTTCCCTTCTTTCCCAATCATATGTTGGTATTTTCCTTTCATTGCCTACAATTCAACTGCCACAACCGGCAGTGCTTAATTAAATCGCTTCCACGTACATGATCTGGTGCAGACTTTTCTGCGCAATCATTGCTAAAGGCAGCACCCTTTTGCTCGATAACAGATCCCACACGTCTCTCCAACGCACCTGCAAAAATATCGAAAGCGACATATTCTAATTGGCAAGAGAAGATAATAATTGAACCATATCGACAAAAACACAGTATCCTTGCTAGTGAATGACGTTGTTTTAGAAAACAGTACGACGTCTGTATTATTTTGTGTGTATGAAGCACAATGGTGACCTAGGAAAACCTTCTGTTATTACATTCCTCTATCTCTATCCCTCTCTCTCCCTCCACACCCCTTCAAATGTATCTCCAGACCTGGACAGTATCGACCGTTAGAATAAATTTGCTTGCACAGAGAGTGGTAATGAAAATTTTAATATAAATTCTCATAATTGAATGGCAGCCGCCTGCCTCTTCGTTCGGACGTGCTCGACCCAATGCGCACGTTCGTCAAGGATGGAGCCGAGAGTAAACGATTCTCCCCACGCAATGTCCACCTATCACCACCACTACCACCACCACCACCCGGGCCGTTCCACAACTTCAAACGGTGTCAAGTGCAAATAAATCGACGTAAATGCAAACACCTTAACGCTCGCGACTCCCACCAACAGCGCCGCATGTAGTGTGCTGTGAGCGGTAACTTCAACCTTCCCAAACCTCGCAAATACGTCACAGGTACAAATAAGCCAAGTAAAGGAGCAACACCTTCGCCACTCCGCTTTAATGACTTTTCGGAGGAAAGTTTGCACACCGTCGCGTTCACTGGGCACTGTGCTGTGTGCCGGAAGGGAGCTTCTTTACATTGTAAACCCGCGGGAACCAGCAGTGCAGCAGCGCTGCATCCTGGCTGCATAATCAGCGAGAGCAGAGTTAAATTAGTTTCAAATACAGGGCGCGCGCGCCGGCCCGTTTGTCTAAGGAGCGTCGCGAGACGGCGAGGAAAGTCGAAGGAAAGTTAGTGTTAAATAAAGAACACGGGAGGAATTTTATCGCTCCTTTTCGAGCAAACTTTACCTTCGTCAAAGCAGCAGCTCTTTGTGAGTGGTTGACGATTCCTACAAATAACGTTCATGTGCGAGGTTTTTCTTCAAAAGCTAAAGCCAGTTTGTACGGTGTGTTTAGATAGCATAACGAAACTTTTCCGGACGAGATGGGTACAAATGCTGGATCAACAACTTGTGCAAATCACTTTATCTGATTTTATTTGGATTTATTTTTTAACTAGCAATGTATTACATTACCCCACAAACGTTCGGTTTAAGATACACAATTTCGGTTTAAGATACAGATCATGCCAAAAACGTACTCAATTGCTTCTTCATTAAAACTACACTTTGGAATGCAATAAAACCTTTAAAAAAAGCTTCACAATCTTCGCAAACAAAAGCTCAAACATCTATTGTTTCCCCCACAGTATTCGCTTTGATACAATCCCCAAAATTACATCCGTCTAATTACATCTCCAAAATGCGTCCCCAAAAATAACACCATTCAGCTGAGTGTGCAAAAAAACGAAAAACATGACCCACATAAACCAGCACCACTACCGAAATCATTAAGCATCATCGTAAAGCTCGCTTCGCAGTAGTATGCAGCAGACACAAAGCGTGCGTCCCTTACAATCTTGCATTTTACGCTCGTAAATTCCTTTTACGATGGTATCTCTGTTGTCTTAACGATTATGCGCGACGCACCCGAAAAGTTCATCAAGTGCGGCCGATCAATACCGGCCGGTCCCGACAAACGCACTCGACTCGAAACACTCGGGTTGGGGCGCTTTGTGCAATTACAATTAAATTTTAAAATGCTTCTGCTTCCCGCGCGTGACGTGCACGGTCATCATAATAAAGCGGCATACTTTTTCCCCCCATTGGTAGCTGGGTTGTCATCATAAGGGAAGAGCTTTATTTAAAAAGTGAACCTTGATGCAAGATGATGATAAAACAGGCTTTCTAAAAGCGTACTTAATTAAAGCTCGTTTTACTGCGCAACGTTTCACCTTCATGCTTTTTGGCAGTTACCTTTTGTTTTGCGGTCATCTCGGGGAAAATGTTTTTCAAATTATATGTTTTCACACATAAAAAGCATTTAGGTGAAATACATATCTAGGATTTCACGTAAAAAACTGCTTAGCTACAGGTTTAATCCATTGCAATGAAAACACAACTCATAAGAGCGCATTTTTATTTAACTTCAAATTTGTTATCAGTTTGATCAGATCATACTCTTTTGATGCTCAATCCCGGTTAATAAGTAACTAATTACCGTATTTGTAGCTAAAAATAATCAAATACAACTAACCTAACATTCATTTGGATTAGCAAACTTAGTCGGTCCAGGCCTGCTTAAGCCTCTACAAAGGTTGGCTGTATGTGACTGGTCGGTGTACTCATAGCAGGACAGTCAGTCCTTGGTCCATATGGGCTTGAACCATTGGCGGGGCAGGACAATCCTGCGAGTTGACGACTGCACCACAGTACCAACCCAAACAATGAGCATTAAAGACTAGCGAAATAAGTTTAAGGAAAAGATTTTCGTCGATAAAGTTTTAGAGGTGCTTGCGATTCCAACCAGTAACATTATATGGGGTTTGACATCCGCTAAAATACTTCATGCCCATGTTGAATATGCATCCTGAAGCAGAGGATTTCATTTTTTTAAAAGTATAAAAAAGGTCAAAATAAATTAAACGATACCGTCGAATCATATTTAATATAGCAGAACGAATATTTAGAGACTTCCATTGCACGAATTGATTATTTGATTTGTAATAAATAATTTAGGACAAAAAGTTTCGTTACATTCCTCAGAATTTCAACCACTGCACTTTGTATTTCATTTTTAAACTTTTAAACTAGAAGAGGTATTGTATTACTTCCACAAAAATCCTACTATACCAAAGATAATTTATAACATCTATTACAACCAACTTCACCAATTTATTTCAAAGAATAACCTTCTGTTCCAGATCCACTCAAAACTCTTCCAATTATTGTGCAAAAATGTCAACAACGCAAACGAATAAGGCTGTACCACAATGTGATACAAATTTCCCCACAAAGCACTCGCAAAAACGACGTTCTGAAACACGAAAGCTGCTGCTATGGTGGCAACCATAAATAAATTCTGTTTTCGAGCCCCCCCCCCCCACCTCCCCCCCCCCGGCCACAGCATCACACGCCGAACTTTTTCAAAGGGCGGCCTCCAAAACGTTCCTCGGGGACTCTTTTTGTTTAATTCGAAACGGCATATCGCTTCGCTCCGATTCGAGTCCGTATTCTTGGTCCAGGCTTGACACCATTCCCAGTCAGCAATGGCAAGACATCGGTGCATGGATATATCTTCACCACGTTCTATAGCTCGCAATGTGGCTGCCGTTTTTGGAGCGGTTGTGTGGTTTTCTACATCCTTCTAAACTCACGTCGAACCGGACGTGCTCGGTTGGGGCTTGAGATGTGTTCTTCTGGTCATCAATGGCAATCCTCACAGTCAAACACACCCACACACATATACACAGTCCCAGCTCTAGCTCGATGCGATGAGGCAAAAGTCAAAGGTCTAGGTAAAACTCGGAGTGTATCTGTCCCCGGTACCCAGCTGTTGCTTTGCTGTTGCTATTCGTATTGGACAACGGGCGCCTCCTAGAAGACGGACGAACGCTTTCGTTTGGTTCGCATATCTTCCACCGTATCGAATCGTGCCTTTGCTTCCCATTTGCTCCTCGTTTACAGTTTCCGTGCCACTTTATTTTCTTTTTAACTCCTTTCATTCATCCCGCTCTCGAAGCCTTGAGAGGGCCCTCTGCGGGATTGATACTGGTGCGCCATTTGCCCTTCCCATTTACTGTAACCCTCATTTGCGGGAACGCTTTCATTTCAATTTGTTTGCAGCAAAGCTCACGGTGGACAAGCTCAAAAGAGTGGCTTTCTCCTGCACGTCATCAGGAGCCATTCTCACCCGAAGCACCAACCGGGGTACAGCACAGTAGCATACCTTCTGATACCACTTCGTTGGGCAACTGCTATATGTTCGTCCGAAAGTCGACTCCCCCGACCGATGCTTCCAGTGTGAAGCATCTTTTGACCCTATCGTTTTGCGGTCTTCCGAAAATGAAAAAAAGTAAAGCCTGGACTGTAGGCACTGCCTTATGAACCTTGGATGTTTTATAGCTTTTGCTAGTTCCAGCACGGAACAGTGATACCAAATTTGCCAATTTCATATTGGCCCCTTACGTTCTTTTTGCTCTGTTCGTGATAGAGCCAAACGAATAGAGGTCGCATGTTGACGCTCCAACCTTATGCTATTTCATATATTGTGCTCCGAAAAAACCACACCGAACATATCGATTGCAATTTATTACGGAATTGAGACTTTAATCAAGCTTGACGGAAATAGCCGAACCTTTCCAAATTTGGTCCTCAACTATTGTTAATACTACCCAGTTAGAATGACACTTGTTGATTTATGTTGGTAGATGATACAGTTAGTCAGATGATAATTTGAATATTATTGAATAGTGATTTAAATTTCATTTCAAGTCTTACGTTTGCTTTAAAAATATATTGGCGAAAATGGTAGATTGTTCATGGATTTATCTAATTTAACTCACTAACTTTCGTTTCGTTTCGTGCAATTAAACTAAACTTCCCATAATAGTACTCCATGAGCCAGAAGACAACATTTGACACCTCTATCAGTCGTACTGCTAACCGTAACAAGTTAAGCAACTCCATCCAAAAGCATTCGCGATCAAAGAACGGTACCACGTCATGATGAAAACGGACACCCTGAATGGCAGTTTGTGGACGTCGGATAAGTGCGTTCCGATATCTGCAACATCTTGGCACTATTAGACAATAATTATAGTATCGACAGAAAGTCCGGTTTCGAATGGCCGATGACCCCGAGTGACTTAAAGTACCAATGGAAGCTGAAAATGAACATAAAATGAGGGAAAAGTCGCTACATCGCTGCGTCTGCTTAGACCGGTTGCATCGACCTTAAAAAAAACCTTATCTACTCCAACAATTTTGTGACAAAAACTGAAGAGGAATTGATAAACATCGAAGGTAGAACATTAAACCCCATTTTTTTTTATAGTTTTTCGATTATATTATAGCGATTATAGTTCACTGCTTTCTGCAGCTCTTATACGCAATGATTATACCATGGAACTCCTCATAATGAGTACTTATTATAATAAGTTTTTCGCATACCGAACATATCTGACGAGGAAGAGAAAGGTCGTATACTTGCGTGTTGCACAAGTGTGTGCTATATTGATGAATGTTTTTTTGCATGCTTTTCTAGATCTGCGAGGTGAAAACTACGGGAACCATCTTCTATAAGTCAAACCAGATCCTGGCATACGCTGATGATATAGACATCATTGTAGCAGAAGCCTACCAAGGTATCGAGCAAGCGGCAGAGAGCCTCGGATTGCAGATAAACGAGGCAAAGACCAAACTGATGGTGGCAACATCAGCGGGCCTACCAATAAATAATCCGAATCTACGTAGGCGTGATGTACGGATTGGTGAACGCACCTTTGAAGTCGTCCCAGAATTCACCTATCTGGGGTCAAAGGTCAGTAACGACAACAGCATGGAAGCTGAGTTGCGCGCAAGGATGCTGGCTGCCAACCGGTCATTCTACAGCCTGAAAAATCAATTCACCTCAAAGAACCTGTCGCGACGGACGAAGCTGGGACTATATAGTACCTATATAGTTCCGGTACTCACATACGCCTCTGAGACGTGTACACTGTCCAAATCTGACGAAACCCTCTTAGCCGCGTTCGAGAAAAAGATGCTCAGAAAGATACTTAGCCCCCTATGTGTTGGAGGGCAATGAAGGAACCGCTATAATGACGAGCTATACGAGATGTACGGCGACCTCACTGTCGTGCAGCGTATCAAGCTCGCCAGGCTCCGGTGGGCTGACCATGTTGTACGCGTGGAAACGGACGACCCAGCTCGTAAAGTCTTTTAGGCCGTCCACAAGGACAGAAGAGGCGTGGTAGGCCCAAACTGAGGTGGCAAGATGGCGTGGAGGCGTCCGCCATTAAGGCCGGGATAACGGACTTGCAGACGAAGGCGCGAGACTGTGAGCGGTTTCGGACACTCCTGAGGCAGGCCAAGACCGCAAAGCGGTTGTAGCGCCGGATAAGTAAGTAAGTTTTCTAGATCTGCTGGAAGATGAAATGATGTTTTGGGCAAAAAGACAAGTATTACATAAGTATTAACATCTGTATAACGAGCTCTTCCTGGACATACAAAACAATGATATTTCGTTTATTTTGCAGCGATCATCTTAAACTGCTTCCTCGTAGGCCCACAGGCCGTCATTCGATAACTCGATAACGAGTAAATAACTTGTACAAAAGTATCATTATCGAGGAACATTTGGAATTTTTATACCGCTGAGGTTCTTGTAATCGATAAGAAGTTGATGTAAGGTAGATCCAGAAAAGTTCAAGTTATTTACAAAACACACTCTCTCTTACTATGCGACTATACTTTATGCGTCGCTTGACCCAAAGTAAGCTTTTCAAGGAGCTTAATAGAAAGAAACAAAGAATATAAATCATTCCCTATTTATAACACGTTCTTTATGCCGTAAAATATTTTGCGCCATTTTAATGCAGCAGCACGAACGTGCACGATGGAAATGCAATCTAGATCGAGACGAATAATTATTCAAAATGAGCCAACAAAAGTGCACAGCCGTTTGGTTTCCTTCGCCCTTCAAACCACGGGACGCATTGTTTGCATTGTTTTCTGTTCTTCGCAAACATTTCGTTTGCCTCTTCCAATACACAGCGGCGATGCAAAGAACTGCTGGCGAACTCTTGTGCCACTACATAATGAATATTGAATTCAAAGTGATGGTATGCGAATCGAAAGAAAGCAGAAAAGCGGCCACAACCGATGGCCACAAACATTTTCGCCCCTTCGCAATCGGAAAACTGTCACCAACAACACACTGAGATGCGCTGGCGATCGCTAGTGGGAAGTACTAAGCTCGCGTACTTACCCGCGTTAGAGAGCTCTTTTTCTCCGCCGGCGCTTGCTGTCCGGGGTGGCCGGGCGACTCCTCGTCCGAGTCGGTGTCGATTGGTGGCCGGGGCAGCGGTCGCTTGTCACTGCCGGTTGACGCGAGCGGCACTTTGTACTGGAACACTTCGTTCTCCTCGATGCCGTACAGGGCCGGTGCGGGACGGTTGTTGAGGTTAAGGTGAACGTTGGAGGCCGGTGCGGTAGAGTGGGTGGTCGTCCGGGGTCGGGCTGTTGGGGTGGACACTTCAGACGCTTCTGCTGCCCGATTGTTCACGTGCCCTGCCATTGACGCGTGCTGATTGGCCGATGCGGGAAAGTTCTCATAAATATTCCGTTGCTGAGCCGGATGGCCAAACTGCTGCTGGTGCTGGTGCGGATAGTGGTAAGGCGGTGGCGGTGGCGGCGGAAACCATTGTGGTGCGTGCTGGTGCGGATTGCGTCGTCGAAAGTAGGGCGAAAATCGCTCCCGATCGTCGGCTGCGTCGTACGGTGCCAACGAACTGTCCTCGAGACTGCCGAGCGAATCGTCCTGCAGCAGTGCCGGAGCAATGGCTTTGCGCGTTCCCGCCTGCTGCAGGTCCGAGTTGGAGTGCAGTCGAGTGGCAGCACCGGGGCCTCGAGCAGACGCAGCAGCGCCCAGCGAATGGAGATGCCCCCGCAGTCCCATGTTGACGCTGGACGAGGAAGCCGATTTGGTAACCGCACCGGGATACTGTTGACGCCAACGACCATCCTGCTCCCAACTTAGCTGTGTGTCTGCCGGTAGGGCCGGCGGCAACCGACGCGGTCGTGGAACGGGCGAGGGAAATTTACGATCACCCAGCTCATCACCCGGGACCGTTCTTGCCGGTGCGATTACTCCCGGCAAAGGATGCTTACTGTCAGCACCCACGCCGACCAGGTCCGGATTTGAAGCCCGGGGCGTCAGTGTCGGTGGAATGCGTCCCGCCCGGCGTGCTGCCTCATGCGCTACGCGGCTTCCGTTGGCCCGTCGACGCTCGAACGGGCTGGACGGTTTCTTGGAAGGCGCTGTCTTGATGTAATACCAATCGCTCAGCTTCCGCTGCTTAATTAGATCATCATCCTCCTCCACCGTGGCCTGCTCCACCGGTTGCTCTACCTGCTGCTTATGCTGCTGAAAATGCTTGGGTGCGTCGAGATTTTCACTACCCGCCTTGTAGCAGCCTTGCCTCTGCTGGCCCTTTTCCAGCGATGCACCAAATTGGTCCTTACATTCCATCGTACCGGATTGGGAAATTGACCCATCGGCCAAGGGGAGACCGAGGTCGGCGGCGGTACCAGTGGCGGTTGCGTTCCGGTTGTTTCGTTGCGCTTGAAACGAGTCCGATATTATGAGCGTCTTGAGGGCGTAGTTTAACTCTTCCAGCGACTCGTAAAATCCGGACTGGCGACCTCCATCTTCCGTATCTGCGAAGAAGCAAAAGCGTGCGATGAGATAGTGCACCATGTTTAATACGCTGGTATTTTTATTCGGAAATGTGGGTGCGCGTCGAAGGTTCGATAGACGCTCTTTAAAAGAAAATGGTTCGCTTTCGATGTAGCAGCTCCAGCTCCGGAGGCCAAATGCCAGCTAGTGCGGGGAAAGGACGGGCAAAACGCAGCGAAAAGGCGTCTAAGGATAGTAATAAAGAGCGTGAATGCAATAAAGCGAAATCGGCCAAAACATTCCAAATACCGTCCGGAATTCTTTGCCAAAAGTTTATATCCGAGTGCGCGAGCGTCACTCGAAAAGCTTGTCGTTGAAGTATTTCTCCCAACAATTCAATGATCATTTTCATCGTTGGGGCAAAAAGAATAAAACAAACGCAAATAGACTGAATTGTTTGAATAATATTTTAACTAAATACTTCAAAATAAAATTTTAATGTATCAAGCATCCAAATTTTGCCAAACCAATTCTCATTAACCTGATTGCTTGTTTAATTTACCTTTCAGTAGCAGACGGCAAATTAATTAAATATCGAACGAAACCATATTCCAGCGAAATGCGTACTGTTCATACCCATGCACTTGACATGAAATAATGGCAGTAAATCGTATTCATAGGAATTAATAAGTGTCAATGCCTCAACATGCACCGAATCGAACGCCATTGCCATGGCACTTTGGTGCCGGTCCTCCGCATCAATGCATCAATGCCGACGTCGGAAAGTTAAAATTCAACCGAAAACCCAAAACCCACCTCAGCCGCAGGAACGTCGTCTCTTGCACCGACCCTCCTCCACCGGGCACACATGTTTTCGTTGTTGAAAGGGGAAAAACTGACCGCATTTTACGTAGCACGCGTCGTAAATAATCGCTTACCCAAATATGATTTCGATTTCGGTGACGGCGGACAGGAGAACGTTCCCGTACTGACGCAATCCAGCAGTCCGTCGAGGCTCATGGCATCGGTCGAGGTGCTCAAACAGCTGGACGTAGCGAAGGAGGGCTGCTGCTGCTGCTGGTGCGACAGGAACGGTTGCTCAAACTGTTGACCGTACGGCGGCACCTGATGATGATGATGATGGTACGGCAGTTCGGGCTGCCGTTGTTGGTGCTCCTGTGTCGGCCTTTCGTACAGACCGCCAGCACCGGTTGCCACCACCGATGATGATTGATTCAGGAGATGCTGCAATCGAAATGGCACATAAATCTGCTTTTAGTATTTATGAAAATGTGTCGCTTTTTTTGTTGCTCTTTCGTTTCTTCACACTTTTGCATACGGAATGCTTTTCATCATTTCATGACGATGGTGAATTAGGTCATTGGCTTCAAGGGCATTTCCTTTTTTGTTTACCATGATATGCAGCTTATCCGCACACTCGTTTTGTGGCCACTTAGGCGTATTTATTGAACAAATTGATTCAATGGCACGAACAAGCGATACTACCACACGATGTTATGATTTATTTTGCATAATTTAATGCACACACACACACACACGTCTCTTCTGTCGACCCTACACGGTTTTATTTATTTCCCGCAATCAGCATGCATAGCTCTCATAGAGATACTCCTGAGCAACAATCCGTGTACAGATATCGAGAGAAAAAAACAACGCTCAACAAAGTGTTTCCCGACTAGTGATTAATAAGTCAGAATGCAATCACACATTGGCTGATAGGTTTTTAACGTTGCATGATCGCTGATACCTAAGGAGCAGTGGTTGTGGTGTTGATTGTGTTTCCCCTTTTGGCTCGAATCATACCCGGAAGAGAATTTTCACAACCCGCCAGTTGTTCTCGCAAATAATGAACTGTTTAATAATTTAATCGCAATTTCAAGTGCAAATATGAATAAAGCAAACCAATCTGAGTGCCTAAAGTATCTGCTACTATTTGCAGGATACTCTACGTAATTACTTAAGATGGGCCCATTGCAATCTTCAGACATTGAAGACTTACGTTGAAAGCTTTTGAAGCTTTTTTAGTGGGTAAAAACACTGTTCAAACAAAACAATGGCTTGATACACTTATCAACTGTTACTCAGACACTACATCATCAACTTCAAACATTCGGCCTCAGCACAATTTTTCGATCGAAAAAATTCTATAGGCGCTCACGTAAAACTGACAGTATAACTATTTCTTTTATACCCCTACATGAAGTTGGCCCCCCAGGTAAACAATTTTAAAAATAATTTTTTATCACCCAAAACATTGAAAAAAAACCAAAACATTTACCAACTTGCTTTTAAATAACGTTTTTCAAAAACATCAACCTTGATTTATGGCATTTTTCTGATATTCGATAATTTCCGCAGCTCAATGTGTCGCGTATTTTTCCCCATACAAAGCGGAACGATCGAATTTTTGTAGCATAGTTCATTTTGCTCGTGAGTGTCATGGTATACCAGTTTTCAAAAAGACCAGTAAAATGAACACCTTGGCGGCGAAATGAGTGTCAAATGACACCAAAATGACAGCCGGATCGATCGAATTTTTTCGATCGAAAAATGGTGCTGAAGCCGATTAAGTATTGGCTTCGTGTTTTTAAAAAGTCGCCGAAGTATCACAATCGAACGTAGTGCAAGAGTGTTGTGTACAGACTGCTGCTTCATCCTGTGGGTTCGCCGTTGGCAGGGGAGCTGTCAGTGGATGACGTCCGTAGTGAAAGGATGTTTGACCAAAAAGTCCATAAATTTTAAATTTAAATTAAAGTTTTGATATTCGTAAAATACAGTCGTTGCCAGCAAATTTTGGCTCTAAAGCATCCAATTTTTGACAGTACTCAATCAATTTTTGACTCTAACGCACCTACTTTGGTCTGTAAGTCATGAAAGTTTAGCTCTTGTAGGAATCATGATAATTTTACAAGGTATTTGAGCAGATTTTTGACAGTCTGATTGTTTTTTGAGAAAAAAATGGATTTTTTTAATTCTAAAACCGTTGTTTACACCTGACAATACATGCCAACTTTTTTCACTCCATTACAGGGTCTTACGACAATAATAATCTCAATAACCTGAACAATAACGCGTGATTGAATTTGCAAAACGATGCAAAAGGTCTCCAAAAACCCCGCTTGATCGTTTTAAAAATCATATTGCGCCTGTGAAAATAGCATCGGTATGATGAAACAAAAATTTTTGACAAATAAATTGGATCTTGGACTTCTGAAATAGTTTTGCTGACATTCGATTCTGACTTGCAAAACCCTGTAAAACATCCAAAATTAATTATTAATTAAGTTAAGGTAATTTCAATGATTTTGGAACCCAAAGACTTGAATTTTGTAAATGAAGCGATTCACTCACAGCCAAAAATTGATGCCTTAGAGTCAAAAATTGTGACTCGCTGTCAGAAATACGTGCCTTTGAGACAAAAATATGTGAGATAGAGTCAACATTTTAGCGGCAACTACTGTGACATTGATCGAGATAGCAGAAGCACTTGCGATATCTAAGAATCGTGTGTATGATATGATGCACAATCATATGAACATGAAAAATCTTCGCGCGAGAGTTCCACGTCACAAATAGTGTAAAAAGATGGTGAAAACGATAACGAATTGGGAACCAAACTGCGTCCCCATCCACTGTACTCCCCGGGCATGACCCTAAAACAAACATTAAAAACATGTTGGCTGAAGAAGATCGTAAGATCGCTAAGATTACAGTTAACAATTGTTTTAACGGTTAGGACAAAAACTTATCCTGTACCATCTTAAATTACAAAATATTAAAGAAAACGATTCAGCTCGCATTCCATATCCGAACCTTCCGATCTAGCGCGTGTCAGGTGCGTCTTTCCATTAGAACACTACCATACTTTCTATTTTCAAGGCCATAGAAAGGCGTTTGGACATTGCCAATGTGAGTCATACTTTTCTTTTCAAATCCCTCCTATGTGCTTTATCATGATCGATATTATTGAAAACAGTTTCTGTTGGTATTTTGATATAATTATGATTGATTGTTCTTTCCCTTCAATGGAGAGCTTCTTCTGGCACCATAAATCTAGTGAATCAGTGTATTATCTCAACTGCAGTTCTATTGTGACAGCGAGACGTACATTCCTACCGAAAAATCTTCTCCATTTCACCTATAAATGCGTTAACGAACAGAGTCAATAGTGAACACGGCACACAGCAAGCAATAAAATGTATCGCAAACAAGCTACTAAGCAAAAAAACGCCCGAATGTAGGCCGTCCTACATATTGAGATCATTGTCGTTGCTTTCTTTGCCCCCGGAAACGTATGAACCAGTGTAGAAGTGCAAAGAAGCGGGCTAAAAAACACTTCCCGTGAAACACTCGTTTTCCGATAGTCGGCACTACCCGTCACAAGAACTCACCTGAAATGGAGCCGCTTCCGAGTCGTAGCTTTCGTCGCTGCTCGAATAGCTCGAGGACGAGTAGCAGTGGCTGCGATCGTACCACGCTTTTGGCTGCTGGCCAACCGCTTTCCCAAACAGCCCTGTGTCGGCGTCGTTCAGTGCGGTTGCGATGGACGATTCCGAACCGTGGCTGTTGCCGATCGGGCCCGTGCCGGCCTGGCGGTTGTCCGGACTAGTACAGCGTCTATGCGGTAGGCGAGTTCGGCGCACAGGAATTCTCGAACGAAACGATGCGGATTTCCTCAGCGAAGACATTTTTCATTTCGTTGGCGTTGGCTGCTACTGCTGCTGCTGTACCGTTCCATCGATTCCCATATCCCCGTGGTTCGTGCGGAAGGTGCGATTTTTCACCCAAAACAGCCCGGCCCGGTAGCTTCCGGCGGTCGAACAATCGTTTTCGCGCGCACCAGCACACAGTGCACAAAACAACTTTCGCTTCAATGTTATTCACGCGACGACAAAGCCGCCCCAACCGTACCGGTTGCCGTGGTGATAAAGAGGACCACTCGATTAGTTTTGACTTTTTTCACACCATTTTCCGGTCGCTGACTGCTGCTGTGCTGCTGCGGCTGGTTTTTGCCGATAGCAACGTTCGGATCCGTAACGCTTATCCGTCGACCTCGGGCACGTACTGTTATGTTTGACGAAAAGCAGGGCTGTGGAATAGAGGGAACGGAGAGAAAAGCGGAGAAATGTGAAAAATGAAGCAAATACGTTCAGGTGAAAAAGTTGTTTGGTACTACATATTGCCAATAGAGAGGCAATCCGAATAAATTCCGAAAAACACACCTCTTCTTGTTGGGTGCATTTTTCAAAAAAAAAAAAAAACATAATCAAGATGCAAAAATAAATCATAATTGAATTTTCCGACCCTCGCAGCGGTGTTTTTGTCCGCTGTGGTTCCGATGACAAACAATGCGCGCGGTGTTGACATTGGGCACTGGCTTAGCCCACGTTCACGACCGGTGTAAATGTGCGTAATCCCACAGATGTTACTTGTGTGCGGATAAGTGTACTCTAGCATGAAATGCAGCCCAAACGAATGCCGACAGTGTACGTGCTGAAATGTGCCACCATGAATATTGATATACTCGCGACCACATTATTATCCAACGTCATCATCATCATCATTTCCCTATTCGAATGCCAGACTAGGTTGAGCAAAATGATGAAGATGGTAGGAGAGTGTGGGAGTTTGAATGGTGTGTTGGTTTTGTTGTTGTTGTTGTTTTTTTTTTTAAATAAATTCTTGGGTGTGAATTATGTCACGCCTTGGTAAACTTTTCACCGCTGCTGGTTGTAAAAGTTGTGACGCGCATCGTCATACTCCGAAAGTGTGTGAAACAAAAATACGTTAATAGAAATTCTTTCACTTTCTAACGATTTTAGGCTCAAGGTTCAAGGAGAAAATTCAATTCGCTTTCTTTACAGCGATGTTACAGTACTCTTGGTGGTTGAACGGATCTCATGGATCTAAATCCTCAGCATTTCCTAAGGAAACTCGTGCTTCTGTTAACGCTGTAAATGACTGCAAACCTACGAAATTACTTATTTCGTACCATATAACTACTATGCTTCCGAATAGGTTTATTCAAAATGATTGCCTTTCGGTACTTTTTTTTTATTTAAGATATTTTGTCCTATAGTCCCACAATCGGAACAGAAAATGTCATGTTTCTATAGCAGTTTGTAGTAATACATAATTCTTCTTCTTCTTTAGCTCCACAACCGTTGTCGGTCAAGGCGTGCCTGTACCACTTGTGGAGTTGGCTTTCAGTGACTAATTGATTTCCCCCCATAGCAGGATAGTCAATCCTACGTATGGCGGCACGGTCTATTTGTACTACGAGACCGGCTACATTTATAAAATTTAAATTTAAATTTTAAAACATTTAATTATAAATAATTTATCACACGGAGCGTTCCCGTGGTACAGTAGTAAACTCGCCCGTCTTAACACCATCCCGACCGTTGGTTAAAGTCTAGAATGGACGTCCCCCCGCAACAAGCACTGCCTGAACAGGCCGGCATGATCGCGTAGGACGTAGGAATAACGCTAGGAATTATGCCAAGCAGAACGATTGATCACACAATCCTCGATTCATTTAATTTCAAAGCAGAAGCTGATCATAGTCCAGCTTTGTGTAATTGAACATCTACCGACTTTGCATGTAATTGTATTTCTCATTATAGATTACTAATGGCATGGTTTGGAAGATGTATGCAGAAAAATGTCACTTGTAGTCATTTTTTCACATCAAATAGGATTGGTAAACAGCCTAATGATAGGGACTCGCGATAATATGATCATCTTTTTATGATTTGAGACAATTTTATATGCAGAAAAACCTAAAAAAAGTTCAATCAACCCTTTTAAAACTGTAAAACTGTTTTATTTTTGGGGTAACAACTTTAGCGCTCATTTCTGAGACCATACGAGGTTTCGGGACTTTTTAGTACCACGAAGTAGGATAGTCAGTCCTTATCCATTATTCTTAATTTGTACAGATCGAATGTTGTACACAACGCCACCTCCATTTTCATGGTAGTGTAAAATTAAACCCTTTTCTAACTCATTATATCATTTTTTATTCTTTTTGTTATCATTTATTGTTTTATAACATACTTTTGAAAGATAATTATGCTCTAGATCATTTGTTCACCAAACAGAGGACCAATAATGGAGTCGATTATAAAATTCATCTACTCAAAACGCACATTCTTTATGTAAAAAATCTGTCGAACCTAATTCTTTCTGCTGAATAATATAAATCGCAAAAGGTATTAGAGTTTATCAAATTTATTTTATTTAACATAGCTAAAAGGAAACAAGGAATGCTGCATAGAAAGCTGTTAAACCACTGTGCCAACCAGCAAATGTAATCGGGGCTATCTATCTAGGGCTCGCTCTATTCCTACAGTGTCAATTTCCTGGCATACATAAAACCCGTCACGGTACTCCCTCGACTAATTGGAAGTTGATCAACCAAACTAGTCCAGCCCGCGCCCCAGGCCAGGAAAAATGGCCAATGGGTTGCGCATATATTTACATATATTCCATGGGGTTCGCTACGCTCAGTATCTCACCCGATCTTTCCCAGCCAAGTGTGTCCGATCAATCAATCTAATGAAAACGAAACAATCAGGAACAACATTTTAATCCCTCGTTTGCTCATACCGCCCGGAATGCCCGTCGGTTGAAACATGTCGGACGAGGAGTTTAGCAGTGAGTGTGAGCGCAACACGGCGTGTAAGTGTGTTGAACTCTTCACTAAAACGAACCGTGCTCCCCATTGCGCTCTCGGTGGATAATCAATTAGCCTTCAAGGGCAGTGATGCGTGACATGCGTCGTCCTATCCGCCGCACCGTGCCCACTTTTCCGAGTAAGCCGTTCCGTGCGAGTGAATAAGTAAGCCGGCGTGTCCCGTTGGACCTCACTGTCAGCAAATCCTCCCGAGGGTCGAGAGTTTTCTCATGTTTGTCTTTACGTTCGTCACGCTTCCATTCCGAACGCTGCCGCTTAATTGCTTTGAGGACTCGCAGGAATTACGGGTACACGGGAAGGCACAGAACCAGCCGGCCAGTCTGCCAGCGATGCTGGGCGTGGTGCCGAGATTTATTGCCTATAATTTGTGTGACAATCACAGACCAACACGCTGCACAACAGCAGACCCACATGGAGGAAGGAAAAGAAACGGCAACGTTCGCATTCACTTCATTTGCTTTCTCACCCTTGTCAATGGGGAATGGGGGATGGCTAACAAACGGAGTTAAACTATTCAGTGCCATTTGGGCGATTAATTAAAAGCACCCGCAGTGGACTGACTGTAGGGAGAATGCGTAAAGTAGGTCGTTGGAAACGATTTTTCCTGCTTTGTTGTTACGGTTTAGTATGATTCGAACGTAATTGAAAATGAATTACTATACAGTGGAATGTCGTTTAACCGGACTCATCGGAACACTTCCTCACCCGGATATTCGAATAACACAGATAATAGGTCACTGTATGTTTTTTAACACCCTGTTTACGGACATCTCTTATATTCCTATCTCTACGGACTCCCGTCAATTTGACGGGTGGATAAAATATGTATTTAGATTGGTTAAAATAATGAAAAAACCTATTTTATTAATATTATTAATCGTTTAACATGTTTTGGTTTCCATAATAAGAGTCTGCACAATGCTAATTTATTGTAATAGTCGTTATTGTTTCACCGAACACATGAACCGATATCTTTTCGATGCCACATTTTGACCGACGTCCGCGTGAGTTTCAAAAAACACGAGGAATAAGATGATCAGCAATTCCGTTTGAGTTTCCGTTAAATCATTTATGATTTTTTTTTTTAATTATTATAGGTTGTTAATAGTTCTCTTTCAAGGCTACATTAATTTTTGGTTGAAAAATGTTACAACTTAACTAAAAAAACTAAATGTAATCAACCCACCCGTCACTTTGACGAGTTCCGTAAACCTAATGTTAAATTGCTTTAAATTTTGGGAAACTAATCAGTTTTGTGCCAAGGAAATATTTAAAATTTTCCATAAAATTTAATGTCTTTCGTTACGTTTTTTTTTCTCTAAAATACTCGTCAGCACGCCATGTCACCGTTTCATTGAACTTTCATTACTCAATACCATTGATATACGGACACCCGTATAAAAATACCAGTATATACGGCATCCCACCTTATGTCTATTTTAATGGAGGCGCATGGTACTTTAACAAAATTTAATATTTTAGTCATAAACAATTAATCCTGCATAAGAGAGAATTCAAGGGTCAAGATAAAACTCTCAAAAATTGAAGGATGTTTTTGTAATTTTATTATTAAATGGCAAATCGTCAGTTCTTCTAGTAATATTTTGTATGATGTATGAAGAATCCAAATTTAAGTATTTGTTTTATGAACATTTAGTTATTTAATTTTAAATTAATCTTTTGGTTTGATCCTCACGGTCAATGCGACTTTGTGTACCAAAAGGTGTTTTATTATTAACACTCTGGGTACTGGCATTTTGCATTAGCTTTCTGCGGAGAACACGTGATAAGAGAGCGGTGAGAGCGTTTCATTGGCTTACGATCGTTCACTCACTTTCCGATCCTCACGTACGATGCCGCTTCTGCAATATGCGCTCTCTCTTTCTTTTCGCTGCAATACGTTCTGCTCAGAGTTGCTGAGAGACCAATCACAGAGAAGGAGAGTTAACAAAGCTGTGATTTCAAACTGAGCCACACAGTGCACAGAGTGTTAATAATAGGGGTTGCCTGTTGAATTCAAATTAAACTGTATTAACAGTATACAATCTTTTTATATTAAGAATACGTTACATCGTTTGTTAGAGGTTTGTTTTATCATTTTATTAAAATGCTTAGAAATCTCTTGCGCACAATGAATTGATTTCCATCGATGTAATTGAGTTTTGATGAATATTTGCTACCACTAGAATCTCCTTCCAGTCTTTTCATCGTCAGCTATAACTCATTGTCCTGTTCTTCTTTTGCTACTTTAAAGCACACTAAAACCAGTGGCTAATGAATTCCGTCCAATACCTTCAATCGAATCGAAGCTTGGCCGTATTAGCTTGGCAACCAATACAAAGCTCGTACCGAACTCGGTCACTGTCATGTACTGGAAGATCAAGCTCGCTCTCTCTGTCTCTGCGCTGGGATTGCTGGGATGGATCAGAACGACGCTCCTGTCGAACGGCAATTTGATCCTTCGTTTAAAACCAATTTTCCCTTCCAATGAATATGAATAAATCATTTCCTGTTCGCTTTTCGGTATCGGTTCCGGTAGCCCGCACGGTGATAGATTTTCGCAATCCGCATCGTTGCGTGTTGGTTTCTCCCTCCCTCTTCTTCTTCTTTCTCGCAAGTTTTTATGCCACTTGAGCTTTTATTAGTCTGCAAGTCAAGCCAAGCACTCACTGTCCGATGCCGACGAACGTAACGTAGACGTAGACGAGAGCTGCAGTGTGTGGCAGACGGGCGAAGATCGTTAAAGAGCACAGAGCTTTCTTCAATGTGCTAGTAAAAATCGAGAGCAATTGCATCATGGCTTCACGTTGCAAACTGCGGCTACTGCTGCTGCTGCTACGGCTTGCGGATCAAACCCGGCACAGACCGAAGCTTAGCCGTCATATTTCTTTTACCTTCTTCGCTCGTTGCACTTCATTTCGCCGTAGCAGCATGTGCTGCTAGTGGGGGATGAATTCTTTTCACCTTACGATCGGATGCGGCGGATAGGCACAGTTTCCGCTTGATTATAATTTATGTTAGCCTGCGGGTTGGTTGGCTGGTTGCTGGTTGGCTCGGTTCCGATGCCTTAACTGGAGCGAAACACGGGTGGCGGGTAGACGGGTTGGTAAAATGCAAAACCACTTTTATTAGATTACAGTTTACAGCGTACCGAGTATGCATATAAATTATCTCTTTTCTATTGCACTTTACAGAAAAACGGTGGCGAATGAATAGGGATGCAAGATTTTATTCCTCAACTCGTTTTTAGTGCCACTTTTCCCAGCACTTTAAAACATGTATTCAGAGTGGAATTAAAGTTAATAGAAACATCCAAAGCCATTGGATTGGATTTTGTCCATTTAAACCGAACGTTGCAAATTTAACATTACAGTAAGGAAAATCAAAAACTTCTCCAACATTAGATCTTTGCAAGCAAACATAAAGAGCAAGAGCAATTCTTCTCTTTCAAATCGAACCCACTTATATACTTCAAACCCGAACATAACTACGAAAACTTTGAAATGGTATCCAAATGTCTCCATTGTACAATTTCCAACCATCAAGCAGGATCGTTTACGTCAACCAGTTAGCGAACCATGTGGCTTGGTGGAAAACTTTCCCAATTCTCCCTTGCCTAATGATGCGACACATTCAACTTTCGCAATCAAACCAATCCTACCCAATTATCAAGCGTTACATTCACCGGACAGCACAAACTGACTTTGAAGAATGCATAAGGATAACTATCCCACACACACACACACACGCACACTAGCACATCCTCGGGACATTACGATTTGACTGTTTGAATGTGACAGATACGCTGAAAGTGTATGCATTGCAGAGACACAGCTAAAGTCAGCTAATTGCTCGTCCCCATCGATGCAAGGCGGGCGGACAAAAAGCGGGCGGAACTTTGACTCCCTCCATCAAGACGCTCGCGAAGGCATCGTCCTGTGAGCTGGCTCTGGCTCTAGCCTGCGGGAAAATCAATTAGCATCATTATTTATGTAGGAAATGATTTCTCATTAAGCTGTATGCCTTATCATCACTCCATTGGCTGGCGGAGTGTGTGCACTAATGAATTTATGATGAATCAGTAGCACTATGTTGCACATACACATATTCAGCGGTAGCTGCATCAACGCCCAAGCGAGTGCAACACATGAAACATTAGGTTCGTAGTGGGTTATTAGTTGGTTAATTATTGCTTTAGAACTTTTTCTAGTCATTTCGCAGGTTAATTTTATGATTGTAAATGGGCATGTTCAGTGCAATTTTTATTGAGACATCATTACCAGAAAAGTTCTGTTCATTAATAAAAACAATTTTAGAAATGATAAAAAGAAATACATTATTTTTATCAATACAAATGATTTTTGTAGCTAATTAATTGTTAGTTAAACGACTTAAGATATGTTTGAGGATGGTAGTTCATAATATTTTTTCAAGCATTTACCAACCGTGAGACAAAACTCACTAGTTTACAGACAAAAATCTAACCTAGCTCTTGATAGCATTGTGCTTAGAAAACTTGTTAGCAGAAACATTCATTTGCAAATGCAAAATAATTATGACAAAATATTGTTTTACATACAATAGCAACCGTTATCAGTCTAGATCTGTCATAAAGCCTTTAAAGGAAGTAACTATCTATAACATGGTCAACGCATTAGCATCGATCCGGTGTATGTGGGGTTAATTCCGTGATTACAGTAAAGGATCTCCGTCAGTTGATACTTTACATTTCATTTTATGCTGGTACCCCTCATAACAAGTATTTCTTGTACTGAGTTTGTCGCATAACGAGCAAATCTAACAAAATCGACGTGGAAATGTTGTGGAAATCTAAGAAAAAAGCATAACATATTTATTGAGCGAATAACTTGTACTTTTTGTCCCAGCGTAAAAACATATTTAATTGAAAATAATCTACCCCTCCCTGCTTTTCTAGTCCTGGGTAATACACTTGGTCATCCCAAAACCCTGGCTGAGATCCTTACGAACAAATTCAAATTCAAAATACGTTAAAATCCAGTTTCTTCCGTCTAAAACGACTCCCACTGTTCAACCAATGGATCAGTAGGTTATGTTATGGTTACCTATTATCAGCAGTTTTTTTAAAAACTGTATATGTTGACAGCTTACGGTAGGCAATGTGCAAGGCACAATTAGAATTAGAACAACTAGGACAAAGTGCATGAAGGATTAGAAGACAGATTAGCAATAAGAAGAGTTAGAAGCACTGTGAATTTGACAGAGAATAGACATTAGCACTTGAACCCTCGGCGAATTAACAACAATATTTTACCATTGAGAAAGCGTTATCCAACATTGCTTTTATATAACAGAAGAATGAACAGGTGTTTCATCAAATTAATTTTGGATAACTAATTTATAGAAAAAAGCATGGGAAGGAGTTACAAAGAGAACATAACTATCTGTGTGGAAAAAAAACTCTGTTCTGATATGGGACGTTGTTCGGAGGCTGGACCAAATGACACAAACCAAGAACCATCTGTAGGTGAGCTTGTGACAATGCAAACCGACCAGCGATTAAGGTGTACACACCTTAATACATTCATACTTCACTACAAATATCACTACCAGCCCCTTTTCGTGACTCTATTTCCCATTTTTAGGACTTGAAATAGAGAAAACCGACATCGATGAAATTCTAACAGAGCAAATGGCAATCCCAGAAGAACTTATTGAATTGCAAAAAACTAATTCCGAAGAGAAAGCTTCCGCATCAACAGAAAAGATTAATCAACAATTAACTGAAGACATACAGAATATGTTAAAAACATGGAATACTGTTTCCACATATGTCCGCAAACATCATCATCAGACAATATTGAAGCTCTACAAGTAATGGAGTGTATGAAACAAACGTTATTTTTAATGCCCGTTAAGTGTCAAAGAAAAGGCTGAAAAAAGTCGACTATTTGTGATTTTTTCCTAACTGAATAATAAAGACAATAAAATAGTGATCTAGAAAAATCCTCGAAATTATTAGCAGTCTTAATAAATTTTTAATTTTTTATGTGTATATAACACCTATATATCTGAACTTTTCCTGTCCTGGATCCAGTTATTTCACTTTTCATACAAATTGCAAAACGCACTCGTTGCAAAATTGCATAACGAGTGAGTCACTGTAATGGGTCACACTCGTTACGAGGGGTTCTGCTGCATCAATAAATTATTGCATCAAAGCACAGCTGTTGCATATTTGTTGGCAAATTATGACTCGAAAATCACTATAAACGCATGGCCACTGTAAAACGAGACCCATGCATGAACCAAGACACTGTACTTCTGCTGGGACCGTATCAAAATTGGACTGTTCCTACGTAACATAGACCACTGCAGAAGGTACCGTTAAACAAAGGTTAGGGAAATTAGAGGAAATAGACGCGTGTCATCGTTCTGTAGATTTCTAGACAGTTATAGCACTCATGGGCCCTCTTATTATATCCACAGCAAGCACCGGGCATTAAATTTTGAGATTCAAATGCGCAATCCCATGTATCGCCAGTCTCCTATCTTATTAACTTTATGTTCCTTCTCTCCTTTCCTCCTTCGCAATCGACCTCCCATATATATCTATCCTTGTCTTTTCAAGTTTTAGGCAGAATTCGGCCTGTGTAAGAACTTGCGATACGCTTCATCATGAGCATAGACTTTTTTAGTAAATCATTTTAATCTTTCAATATTCCATTGTATTAGGTTTGTATCCGTTTTGACTGTTTGATGGATTTTCTTTTCTAGATAACTGTTTTTGTAAACATATTTATCCGATATATTTTCAAAATAAAATTTCAATAAATATTATGAAACTAAATTGTAATTTACTATATTTTTTAATAACTGGAGAGGATTGTTATGTTTTTCTTCTCTTTACTTCTTCTTCTCTTTGTGAGGTTATATGCAGTTCGGCTTCAGAGTCCAGCTTCCTGGGCCCTCTTAAAACCAGTCCCGGTCAACTGGTGGATTTATTCACCAACCTCTATAAACACTAGGACCGGCAATTTAGGCCATACGTCCTTTTTGCTGTAAAGGCAAAAGCATTACCAGGTTTTCAGTTCAATTTAATGTTTTTTTTTTTGGTTTTCCGAGGTTTTTCTGAATTGCTCGTTTGTTCGTTTGCTCATATAGAGTACATTACTTCATCTTTTGTTCTGCATTCGAATTCATCGTTAGTTCATTGCCTTCTTATCATCGAATCTCTTATTGCGTTCACACGTTATCTATTCTTCAAAAATTCTCACTTTCCATTGTAAATAAAGCTTTCCATATGTATAATATCTAACACAGATATTTTGGTATTTTTATTTTTTTTATTAAAACAATACAAATCCGTATATTTGCTTACAAACTATTCCCTAACTAATCATGACCTTCAACGTGTTTTTATTCGTTATTTGTTTTATTTCATTATTTTCTATCAATTATATGTAGTTTATGAGAAGACTCTTAATTTTTTTGCCATTTTGCTTATTTATGCCTCTCAGTTCTGGTTTAGATAATTCGTTGAATGCAAGAGGTTGTATGTGGTACGATTCAATAATTTCTTTAAACATTCTCCAGTGATCTTCAATTTCTCTGCAGTTTTTAAATTTGTGTTGTAGTTTTTCAATAATTCCGCAAAAAGAGCAATTTGGACTGATTACCGATTTGTAATTATGTTTGAATTTTTGATCATGGGTATTATTTTTTTCATTTACTAGCAAATAGTATAAGGTTCTTTGTTTTGAGCTGAGTTCATTTGATTTAATATTTCGCCATATTTTGTTCCATTTACTGCTGGGTATGTACTTTGTGTAATTGAAGGAGAAGGAATAAAGTTCATCATTGTCTTATGTATTTCACTTGCTGTGGGTTTTTGAATGGTTGAATCTGTTAAATAAGCACATTCTTTTGTTATTACTTCCAAACATGGATATAATTTGGGCACTGATTGAATGTTTGGAGGGTTTTCTATTTTTAGCATGAATTTTGAGGTAAAAGGCATATTAGTTTTTTCTTTGAGATGTCTATTGATCAGTAATGATGGTAGCTTTATGTTTAGTAGAAGAAGATTTAGACCTCCTTTAGCTTTGGAAAGGCCAAGTTGGTTCATACTGACTCTCAGCCCACCTTTAGGCCACATGAACTCACCAAGTAGAGATGTGAGCATTGCTGTATGTTTTTTGTTCGCTGATATTATTGATCCTATGTACCAAAGTTTAGCTGTTAAGAATGTGTTTGCTAATATGGCCCTCTGTTGTTGATATGGAGATTCTCAAAATGAAAAAAAAAATATAAGTGATCAGTAATGAGTATTTTCACCTTGGCAAAAATACGCTACTATGCAGATTGTGTCTCCTTTTCCTCGAGTTTTGTCTGGTTGTATTCTATTCATTATTGTCATTCTTTCGTTTCGGTATTTGTTTGATCTCATGGTGTAATCTATTTAAAGATTTGAAATTTTTCATTTTCATCGGATTGATTAGTTTCAGCATTTGTAATGATATATTCTTCCACAATTGTCGTGGCAATTTGTGGTGTCTCATTAATTTCTTGTACATAGATGGACTCGTCCGATCCGAACGACACGTTGGATACATTGTCCATTTCGTATATAATGTTTTTTTTCTCTGATGTGTGTTTGGTTTTGTCTTCTTGTGCGTTAGTATATGCTATTTGGGTATTTACTATGGTTGTGGTGTTGTTTTGCCTTCTGTGTTTGAATTGTTTTTTTTTTCTGTAGTTTTTGCAATGATGGCATTGGTCTGTATTGAGCACAGGTGTTCTCGTTGGTGGATTCACTGTTTGTGTGAATGTGCGTTCTGTTGTGTGGAGTCTAGGTATTACAGGGCATTGCCGTCTTCTAATAGTTTTGCTTCTGCATACTTTGTTCTATTTTCTGTTTTAATTTTGCTTATCTCCGTTTCGTCCTGGAAGATAGGGCAGTTTTGTCGAGTGGTTCTCCACACGAGACACATTTTATTTTTTTTACATATGTTCGGATGCACTGGCTCGCTACAGTCAGCGTATATTCTTTCCTCATTACACCATTTTCTTGTGTGACCGAGCTTCATGCACGTTTTGCACCGCATAGGCCTTGGGATGTAGAATTCCACTTTCAGTGGGTACAATCCGAAGTCTAGCATGCGAGGGACTTTTCCTGCCTTAAATGTTATTATTGCCGTTCTAGGATTTACTAGTTTGTCGTTTACTTTTCTTTTCATGATGCTGACCTCTTCTACTCTTTGTTCTTTGAATCCTGCCATGATTTCTTCTTCGGTCAGAAACTCAATGTCAGGGCATTTTATTATGCCTTTTCATGTGTTTAGTGTGGGGTGTTCTTTTGTCTTTACTACTATTTCCCCTCTATAGTCCGGAATTGATTTGATCGTCATTATTTTTTTCGCCTGTTTCTGGTTACGTACACGTATTAACAGTTTACTATCTTTCAGGCGATTTACCTGAGTCGGTTTTCCAATAATTGCATTGTTCAGTATTTTTGCTATTAGGAATGCATTAACTCGGCTTAGGTCTTTGTTAGACGTTGTTGCTTCCATCAACAGGAATATTTCTTCTTCCGTGCATTCATTATATAATGATACTATTTTGTTTCTCTTCCCGATTTTTTTCTTCGGTTCATTCTAGAGCATCTCATAATAGTTTCCGTGGAGAATGCCCCCTCCTGGGTCATGAACTTCCATGTTTCACGTTTCTCTCCCTCCCTCTGTCTTCCTTATCCCGACTTGTATCACTGGATCGCTGTATCAGACACAAACACACTCTGAAACCGTCACTTTGAAAACCAAACACGTTGGTTCACCTCGGTGGTCAAACGTCGAATCAATGTTTACTTCTTCTTATTACACCATTGCGGTAGACAATTTAAAGAGAGAGATCAAAGCATATCACACGATCGATAGCCAACGTATCTCTTTCCTCACTCTCTTATTTCCCGGTCTGGTGGTACTGTCGTCAACTCGTACGATCGAGCAACATGCCGGACATGGGTTCAAGCCCCGAAAGGAATGTGCCCCCATACGTAGTAATGATGGGTAATCCGAAGCGGAGTCATGGATCAACTCCGACTCCGGTGCGTAAAATATGACTCCGACTCCGGATCATAACCGGATTTGACTCCGGATCAGTCCAGATCAGTCCGGATCAGTCTGGATCAGTCCGGATCAGTCCGGATCAATCTGGATCAGTCCGGATCAACCTGGATCAGTCCGGATCAACCTGGATCAGTCCGGATCAGTCCGTATCATTCCAGATCAGTCTGGGTAAGTCTGAACGAATCCGGTAGAGTCCGGGCGAGTAGGTTAAGTTGACGTTGCAATTGCTAATTCCCAAAATGACTGTCCATTATCGTTTAGACAATTCTTGATGAGTTCATTGACTTTCAAGTAAGGCATCGAATATGTACGAAAAGGTGTAACAATTTACACGAACTGATCCGGACTGATCCGGACTGATCCGGACTGATCCGGGTTGATCCGGGCTGATCCGGACTGATCCGGACTCGGAGTCGTTGAGTCCGAGGGTTTTCCCGTGCGCAACCCCTCTCCCCCCCTCCCCGCTAAACAGTCCGGAGCATCTCCGAGTCCGACTCCGAGGGGTGCCGGAGTCGGATCGATCCGACTCCGGAAAAAAAATGTATTTACACATCACTAATACGTAGGACTGACTATCTTGCTATGGTAATCAATAAGTCACTGAAATCCGAGCCCCACTACCAGTACAGGCAGGCCTTGACCGACAACAGTTGTTGCGCCCATAGAAGAAGAAGAAATTTGTGTTAGAAAATAGCTATAATTAACACCGAATGTGATCAAGCATATAAGCTAAGCTATGGTTCAAACATATTTCAATTGGGTGGCGTTATATCCTAAATAATCTCGTAAGACAATTCAAAACAAAGGTGTAAAATACCATCCACATCACAACATTTACACTCCAACCAAAAGCATAACGCACCAACAACAATCCATAGGTGGATACATGTAATAACATTCGTTTTTTTTTTTTTGCTCCGTTCCTGCAGGTAATCCCACCGACATACCGACTCCATCCCACTAGCTGGCCGCCCAATGGTTTCAATCAACTAAAAGCATTTTCTTCGCAAAATCACCCATCAACACCCGTGCACGCACGTGTGCCACCATACCCAGACGGCAATCACAGGAAAGGGAAAGTAAACCTTCAACCACACCAGCCCCGTTGAGATAAGAAAGAACGCTGAAAAGATCGTGTTTTTGGGGCGCACTTTACGATAATTGTGCACCATATGTTATGATTAACAGCAGCGTGACCCGTGAGACGGAAATGGCTGTAACTTTCGGGAGTTTAACTGCACGACCCGCACCAGCGGGTCACCTTGATCTTCGCACGAGCACGGTTGCAATGGTCAACGAACTTACTTACTTACTTTTTGCCCAAGACCCAAGACGACATTTCATGCACACGGACTCCCACAACGGTAACGAGATGATGCATGATAGGGATCAACTTTTATCGGCATGATTTAAATGTGTACGTGTTGTGGTGGTGCGGTCCGGTACCGTAACCGAGTTTCTTACGTTCACATTAGTTTCCATTGTCCGGCCCGTCGGTCAGTTTCGAGAAGTTTTGGAATCAAATCAAATGCTGCTATCGGTAGAGCATAAAAATACATAGCTTTGAACGTTGTTTTTATCACACCAATCGTAGCAAAATGGGCCACAAACACACGTACACACACATACACAAACGCGTGCGGTTGTTTTATCGTTATAAATATGTTCTAATCTTAACTTTCCTTTTGTTGTGCTAGCCAAACCGCAACCGGGCGATGTGTTTTCCAGACAAAAAAAGAAAACAAGCTACCAATATGCTAGACTTTGTGGGAAAATTACTGTCCAATCCCTGGCTATGCGCCCGACTTCAGTTGACCCTGCGAATGACTGCTCCCTTATCCATTTAGCTGTAAAGGTGGGATCAGAGGTAGCGTAAGCGCGAAAATAAAAATTTTGGTAGTTTTTCGTTTAAAAACGTGCAAAAATAAAATGAATAAAATGACCAAACTGAAAGTCATTGTATTCTCTCATAGGACAAATTTGAACAGGACTGTTTACAAAAAAAAATATTAAAAGTGTTTAATTTAACTGAAATTCATGTTTCATCAATGAAAAATTCAATTGCCTACATTTTAATGCAAAAAACGTCATGTGTGGTCTTGTTTTGTGGTGATTACTAGAAAAATAGTAACATATTTTCACATTCCACAAAGCTGTTTTACCGTCGAATAAGTAAGTAAGTATCTCCACTTTCACACTACCTCTAATCGGTCCTTAAGGAAAAGCTGGAACGAATCTTTTCGAATCAATTTGATGCTTAAGCTGCACAGGCACGTCTGGGCGATTTCGATTCCTCCCGGCGGGCGAGGCGTAGAGGGATCGACGGTCCAGTTTTTACCCACCGAAATAAGAGCCTCTACCACCATCCTATCCTCAGTCACCTTCACCATCGCCGAATTGTCTTATTTATTACATTGGGGGTTATATTAGAAACTTTACGCTGCCGTTGTTCGGTTCGGTTTCTCCAAAATTGTCCCCAGACGCCATGTAAACCTGTTTTTACATTCTGCCCAGGCTTACTTCCGGCTATGGAACGGGGATAGTGCTGCGGTTCTTGGCCGGAGAATAATTTACTTCCCGTGTGTAGCATAACAGACACACACACACAGACACAGCCATTGGCATCATTATTGCCTCTCTACTCTCTGTCCGGAGGGTCCATTCGGTTACTTGGCCCCATTTACTTGGGACCATGGCAAATGATACGAATGTTCGGGGCTGTATAGTTTTGTGAATAAATTTCAACGTGTTGGCAGTAATGCCACTTTTCACATACGGTCTCTGCTCTTAACGATCCTTGCTTGTCTGGATCTTCACACACACACACATATATATATCGGCGACACTGGGTAAGTGAGCGACGTTTGGTGGCACTGTTGAACGTTCCCGAGACATGCGTAAGGACGGTGCGAAGCGCCATTGTACGAGCCGGTTGGTGCGTGTGTTTGATAAACGGTTATTATACCGGCCGGTTTGGGTTGCCGATTTTAAGGCGCCGGAACAAAGAAGCTATTGGATGATCGTTTCTAGCATGGACACAGGAGAATAGCTATTCCATCCCAACAAAGGAAACTGTATGGAAGCATGTAGAGTTTTCTTATATTAATGCTACATTGTATTACATTTATACAACACTTTTGAATTTACCACCATTCTTTTATATGATATGATGCCTGCTACATGTTGTGATTGATTCATAATTGCCAGCAGCTTTTTTCATTGTTACTACTGTTCTGTTTTGAGCCATGCTTTTTAAGCAATACCATCAAAAGTTACTAATGTAGCTCACGCACACTTATTACAGTGTACGACCTACGATTTATTGGTTGGTTCCCGTAGTTTTTTGGGCTCATCTCATGATTTATTCATCGTATCCCATAGATTTTTGGTTCGTTCCTACGACTTATTGGTATTGTCCCATTGAAAATCAGTACAATTGAACCAAATCTGAGAAATGCCCAACAAACTATGGAAAGCACCTTGAGAAACCCTGTATTTTTACAGCTTTTGGTTTATAAAAGCTTGTGACTAGCATCTATTTTATTGATTTTATTTGTTTTTATTATACAGGAGGAACCATCCAAAAATTAATTGATAACAAACCCAAAGTCAAAATTTAAAATGTTTTACGTGACTCTGGTGTGAATGTTAAAAGAAAACGCTTGAAACCCCAATCCAAAAGGAGGAACTTGTGACGAGCTATCCGATGACTTATAACCGAAACCAAGCCGAAACTGAAACTAATCTTAAACCAGTACCAGCCTTGGTACTGATACTCAACTCATACTCGTCCTGGTACTTGATCTTGAATCAATATGCATATGCGAAGCTGTTCCTGTGCATATCCGTGACCGGTCAAACTAACTCCACCATTACACACCCGGCTCACTCACACCTTTTTATTGCAAAAAATGCTGCCATGGTTATACAGCAGAACGCATAACCTGCAAATTGGACCACAGCATCGACATCATCCTCTCACCAGACAGCGAATGATAGCGAAAACTGTTAAAATTCCTTCGTATAACTAGCCTTTATAAAGAACTCTAATCAGAAAATAGCTTTACGCAAACCGAGATTAACCGGTATAAGGTAACTGCAAGCCACAAATGACTTGCAAAGAAGAATGTTAGATTTTAAGCTTAGAATTAATCAACCGATTATAATAGGCGAATGAAGCCAATTGACTCAAAGTCTCTATTTAAAAAAAAAACCTCCAAGCCACTCTAAGTGCCTTCCAGTCCTGGTACTCTGTGAATGATTTGGTGCTTTAGCCTACGACTACGCGTTGATACCATTGATCTACCAGCTGCTTACGCCCTGACCTTTTTAGAATCGATCCAGCGCAAGTTCACGCGGTTCGCTTTGCGCTCCTGGAGTGTCCAGCTGGACTTTGAGGGGCACTGTGCACTGCTTGGCCTGGAGATTTTGAAGCAACAGCACTGCAAGGCTCAGTTGCTGTTTGTCGCGGGACTTTTTGACAATCGGATCCATTCCGTCGGCGCTTCTTTCGAGGATCAACATGTATGTCCCGCCGCGATCGCTCCGAGCTAGATCGCTACTCGACGTGGAGGAACGCAGAACTCGCTTCGGCTCCTCTGATCCGTTTATTCGTATGTGCCGTGAGTTTAATGTAATTTGTTTATTTGTTTGAAAGTTAACCCATCGAACTCATGTGGTTTAAACGGGTGATCTAATATTAGTTTACGTAGGATTGACTATCCTACTATGGGGGAAATCAATTAGTCACTGAAAGCCAACCCCACAAGTATGTACAGGTAGGCCTTGACCGACAACGGTTGTTGAGCCAAAGAAGAAGAAAAAGAAGATATGTAAAAACGACAAAAAACGAAGAAAACACGGTTTATGTGGTCTTTAATTGAGATAGACGTAAACGCTCCCTGAATGTAGCCTGACTTATGTCGGAGGCGAACAAATCAGCGGATGAGTTAAAGCTTCTAGACATGGACACTACTATAGGGTTATTTTCTCCGTAACGCGTGTTGCCTCGATCGAGTGAGAGAAATACACGATGCCGGGCTGCTACTCTGGGTACGTGGAAATTGATATGCTCTAGGATACGCGGTGCGTCTATCGTTCGGTTCAGAACTCCTGCTACGAATAGAGCATGAGCATTTTTTTTCTGCGGTTGCTTAACGTCTCAAGACCCAGTAGTAGACAGCGCGATTCGTAGGGTGACAACCGAGAGCGGTCATTCCAGGGTAACATCCGAAGAGCGTAATGAGATAGCTTTCTTTGGACTGATTCTATCCTCTCTATCCACACGTGCGTGTAAGGACACCACGCAATAGACGTGTATTCTAAAATAGATCTAACCAGACTAGCATAAAGTGCGGTAATGGCAGTCGGGTCACTAAAATCTCTTGTCATCTTAAAAATAAATCCTAATGTTTTGTTTGCGCGATTTACGATATCCTCATAGGGCAGTATTTCTGATCGTCATCAACATGACATGTCGCGCGCTGCGTTGTTAAATTGTATTCATGCCGTGCGATCTTCTACGCGTTAATTATTTTTACCTAAGACTAAACGTGACAAATCCATGGCTGAAACGTGACTTTAATATAATGAATCCGAACACGCTTCAAGAGGGCCACTCGCGGTCCGTAGAATTTAACTTAATAAATAACAAAGAACAAATATGGAACTGATGCTTAATCCATACCGTTCCTGGAAACAACCACGAATCCATAATGTACTAGGTTAAACTGTACCATTGACTATGAACTGGAACTGATCATGTAGAGATATAAATTATAAACATCTTTTTAGCACACTTTTGATTAACTGAGGCTTTCCCGGAAACTCCTCTCTTCATTTCTTCACTCGGTCGAGCGAAAGAGAAGTTTACTCGCTTTGGATGTTTCGCTCGATTTTGCCTGACCATTACTCTAACGGGTAAAACTGTAGCAACCCCCCTACTACCGGTCGACCACCACCATCCACCATTGGACTTCAATCTCAACATTGATACTCCTGCCGCCCAACTACCATCTAATGTTGCGGAAAGGCGGCTCGATTTTAGTCGTATTAATTTGCCTAAGCTCGAGAGATTGATCTCACATTATGACGAATCTTTTGACTGCTCGAACTTTTTAACTCTTGACCATGCTGTCGATGATTTCTCTCAGTTTATGCGAACGGCACTTAACGAATGCGTCCCCGTCAAAAAGCCGCATCGAGGTCCGGCCTGGGGTGACCGCACACTACGTACATTGAAAAGAGCGAAACGTGCTGCATATCGTAACTCGCGTGATCGAAGGTGTCCCGCTTTGCGGGTTTAGCACAATAGCGTCCACACACTTTATCGACGCTATAACAGAATCTGCCACCGCAGGTACCTACGCAATATAGAAAAAAAGCTGCGCGTGCATCCTCAACACTTTTGGACCTACGCAAACAATAAGCGCAAATCTTCCGGTTTCCCAGGTTTGATCCGCTACAAGGGGAACCAAGCTTGCACACTCCCAGATATGTGCGATTTGTTTGCTACACGTTTTGAGGACACTTTTGTTTCTGAAAACATGCACCCCGAGGCTCTTCATGCTGCACTTACTAACACACCCGCAGATGCACTTCGTCCCATGCTTCCGGCCATTAATACCTCGTCAGTCACCCGCGCCATAGACCGCCTAAAGATGTCCTACACCGCCGGCCCTGATGGCATCCCGGCAGTGATCCTGAAAAAGTGCACTGCGTCGATTGCTCCGATACTAGTAAAAATCTTCGAGGAATCACTACGTTCATGCACCTTTCCTATCTCCTGGAAGGTCTCATGGTTAACACCAATCCATAAGAAAGGCTGCAAGAATGAGGCTTCTAACTATCGCGGCATTACATCGCTAGCGGCCATTGCAAAAGTGCTCGAGCTGCTTGTTTATGAACCGTTACTGGCCTCTGCCTGCAACTACATCAGCCCGAATCAGCACGGATTTGTCCCTAACAGATCAACAACCACAAACCTTATGCAATACGTCAGCAGCTGCCATAAATCCATTGCTGCTCGCCTTCAAGTAGATGTCATTTACACCGATTTAAAAGCCGCCTTCGATAGGATATCTCACGTCATATTACTAGCAAAACTCGACAGACTTGGCCTCCCAGATCCCCTAGTTGCTTGGCTGAGATCATACCTAATGGGCCGCACTTATTCCGTTAGGATAGGGCCCCATTTATCTAGATCCCTCCGTGCTTCTTCTGGCGTCCCTCAAGGCAGCAATCCGGGACCTTTACTATTTGTCCTTTATATAAATGATGTCTCCACGATCCTTCCTGCGGATAATCACCTGCTCTATGCGGACGACACCACAATCTTTTGGCAAATCCAGGGACCAGACGACCATCGCATACTCCAGGCTTCACTAGAAGAATTCGATAACTGGTGCACGCGAAACTCCTTAACCATTTGTGTTGATAAGTGTGTTACCATCACCATCAGCCGTTCTCGCTCTCCAGTGCATTTCGACTACACGCTAAACGGGCAAACTTTGCAGAGAGTCGATTGTGTCAAGGACTTGGGTGTTTTCGTCGACGCGAGACTCACGTTTGAGCAACACCTTGATCACGTTGTGACAAGATGCAGTCAATTGTTAGGTTTAGTCGTTAATATGACTCGCGAGCTCTCTGACCCAATCTGCATCAAAACTCTTTATTGTGCTCTTATTCGATCAGTGCTGGAGTATGGCAGCGTTGTGTGGTGGCCCTCCTCTGCTCGGGGGGTTGCGCGCTTGGAGTCCATCCAGCGTAGGGCTACCCGTTTCGCGCTCCGTTCGTGGGGCAGCAACAACAACGTCTACACAACAAGGTGTTTGTTGCTCGGGTTACCCCAACTCGACGACCAAATACGAAATGCTAGGCTGGCTTTTATCGTTGGGCTTCTCAGTGGTAGCATCGATTGTCCAGTTTTGCTCTCGTCGATACAGCTGTACGTGCCCGCAAGAACTCTCCGCCCTCGGGCGATGCTGGCTATCCCAGAGACAAGGACCGCCTTCGCCTCCCGAGACCCGTTTTTGCGTATATGTCTTGCTCTGAATGCGGAATCTGATGCGTATGAGCCCGGCATGACGATAGCAAATGTGTTGAGTTGCATTAATTTACTTCGCGCCTCTCGCCAGAATCTTTAGCGTGCTTGTAATTGTTGTTGTTGTTATTATTGTGTTATTTTAAAGCGTGTGACTATTTATGTTTTATTCCTATTATACCCTTACATATATCGAGAGGGCTTTTGAGGTCCGTCGATCATTCAATAAATATACAAATATACAAATATACAAACAGATCACAAACCCACATCGGCTTTATAACCATTCACTAATCTATTCCGATTTTGGAAATCTATATTTTATCTTCAGTCCTGAAACTGTAGCTAGTTTTGAATTTAGCACGAATGTTGAACCTGTATCGGTCCTGGAACCGATACAGTTCCTGTTTTGAACCAGTAGTACAACTCGCACGTCGGCTAACTATTCCCTGCAGTATTTTTGCAACGTATGAACAATCGTGGACATTAGCGTAAGAAACAAGGTCACTTTGTATAGTGATTAAACGCTTCATTCGCTTTCACAACTAAAATTGCCATAAGGCATAACGTTCTGCCAAATCGAAGAAGAATGGCAAAAGAAAAAGCTTGGAATAAGAAGAAGGAACGCATGTTACATTGAAACGATCGTACTCTGACATTTATTACGACTTGTTGTTCGAACGCTTCGAGCGGAGTGGCATTGTAGAGAAGATGTACGGGCAAACCAACACTTACCTATCGCTTTTCACCCTACACAATGGCAAAAGTGTTAATTATCCTCCATAGATTTACGTTTCGCCCTGTGTCATCACACCTTCCACGGTGGCCTGGCCAAGAAACTGAAACGGAGAAGATAGTAGCACATTAGTTAAACTAAACCCATACACGTTCACGCACACACACATAAATTGAGCGGAGCGGCTGTTAACACCGTGCAACGCGACGATAAATTCATTAGCCTTTCTGTGCAGATCCGTACAGTACCGTGGGCCCGGTGTGGATCCAGCGCTGCCTGTGTTGTGCCCGGTGGTTGATATGTGGCGCATCTACGCGTATGTACGCATCCGTCCGCCTCCCGAGCGTGAGCCCGGAAACGGTTTAGTCTGCATAAGTAATGATGCTAATTGATTTTCTTGTGAACCCAACGACCAAAGGGAAGGCAAAGCCGGTGGCGCGTGCACACCTGCACCCCCACCGGTCCACAGCCGTAGGGATGCATAATTTATTCGACGAAATTAGCTGGTGGGCGGGCCCGAGACAGGGCCGGGGCAGAGCTCGGTGGCAATGGAGCAAGCGCGCGTGTAAGCTTATCCCAGTAGTTTGCTCCTTGGTTAAGTTGGTTTTTGTCAGTTACTGATTATCAGGGAGCACTCCCAACCTCTCTCCATCTCTCTCTGTCTCTTTGGGTGCAGAAGGTGTATACTGGTATTTTGCCCCCGTAATTAACCTTTAGCCAATCTCCGGAGTTTCGGATGCTCGCTCTAAAGTAGAGTCAAATACCTTTCTCCGTTGGTGTTACATTGCTGGACCGATGAACGGTTACTGTAAGTAACGAGCTCTATGGAGCAAGGTGAGCTTTTTTGGCACAAACTACTATTTTGAAGCGTTTTAAACGCCATTTCAATTGCATCTTGAACGAATGATTATTTCTAACAACAACATTCATAATCTTCGCTCAACGCGGTGTCCGAAATCATCTCGCACAGTGTGTGTCTCGAGGGCAGAAACAAAGCACATTTCTTGCTGTCGCCAGAAAATTAACCAAAGTCTCCACACCATGATGATAATCTCTGTTTGCCCGTTTCACCGGCCCCAATTCCCCCAATTCCGAAAAGCTGTCACTAAATGTGATCCTCGTTACGGGGGGTCCTGTGCCGATGGCCCCGTGCACACGAATGAAAAGCTTCCTCTCTGGCCCACGCGTCACCACGCCACATCAACGACATAAGGGAGATTAAGCATAAGGGGTGGAAAATTGGAGATTGCAAGCTTGACTTTTTTCCCGTCCATTATGCCGGCCGCCATTGCCGGGTGGCTGGCTACACAAACGATACGCTGGATACGTGATAATGGCAAAGTCTTAATTGAAAATCGGGCAGCGCGCAACGACGTTCGTGACCCCAGCGGCGGCGGTGTGGCAAGCTGTGGCAAGCTTTCGCGTGATTGCTCCCGTGAGCGCCATTCCAGGCGTCGGCAACAATGGCACTTCTTACACCGGAGCGTTCCTCCGACCAGTGCTGGCCGATATTAGCATTGTTTGCATTATTAAAACAACTTTTATCGTTTGTCTGTCGGTGGCTATTTTACGGTTCAAGTGTGACCAACGCCATCAAAGGTAATCAGTGAAACGGGGCGACACGGAGGGACAATGTCTTTCACAGCTGCTAGTGCTTTATTTGTACGGGTGCGATTTTGAAAAGACAACCAACAAAAAAAGAAGAAAATTCAAACCAAACTTGCTCTCTTTCACCAAACCAACGCTCAATAAACGCACAGATAAAATATAAACGATGAAAGCAAAAATCTACATAATTTTATTCGCTTCTCGCTCTGCTCCAAAGACCAAACATTACCATCAGGCTCAGTAAAGTTCGGAACAAAGGGCATTACTAAATAAAAGAAATCATGCTTTTGCCACAACAAAAGCATACTTATTTCGCATCACCAAATCGGCCGGTGCGCGCGTAAAGAGGGGTTCCAAAGGGTTTTAATTACTGGCGCTACCCTGATGATAGCCGGACTTAATTAAGTCCATATTACGCTACCCCGCTCGTGAAACAACGGATGCAATACACGATCGAAACGAGTTTCCTATGCAGCTCTGCGTCTAGTGTATTTGTGTGTCTGTTTATGGTGCATCCTTTAAAGCATTCCGTCACAATGCCAAGCCAAACAATGGAAAATGCTAACCAACTACAGTCGGAGCAAAAGTCTCCGGACTGCATACGCAAATGTTATTGCAACTGGTGCTGGTACATCAGCTATATTGTGCTTTTTTAAGCATGATGAAATAATAAAAAGAGAAGTGATGCAAATTATGTACCCGGGTGTGCTAACAAACTACTGTACAGGGCTGAGCAGTTTAGTTCACTAACAACATTGTCAGGTATTGTGACGTGCTTTTAAAATTACACTTTTTATAATGATTGTTTTTTTTGCAATCCTTCTGTTGCTGTTTTTCATAGATAGATATATATAAAATAAATACATATCTTTCCAGTTTGAAAATAATTTCATGTACAACGTCCGGTGCAAGACGGTTGAAAATTTGTCAAATTGCGCCAAAGGGACGCGCTTTACCTGTCCCCTGTACAAACTAGATGCGTAAGAAAAAACGGACAAAACTTATAAGGCAAACGTGGTATAGTTACTTCCACGAACCAACACCGTATAGAAATTATGATAGATTATACATGATAGAATACGAGGTGCTTGATGCTTACAGTCGTTGCTACCTAATTTTGACTCTAAGGCATCAATTTTTGACTCTAACGCACCTGTTTTTGTCTGTAAGTCTTCAATTTTTGACTCTTGTTCGAATCATGACAATTTTACAAGGTATTTAAGCAGATTTTTTAATAATTGTTATTTTACATCGCATAAAAAATACAAAAACTGTGTAAATTAATTGTTTTTTGAGATAAAATTAATAAATTTTATAAATTCTAAAGCTCTTGTTTTCAGCTGAAAAAACATACCAATTTTTTCACTCCATTGAATTTTTCAAAATTTATAAATCAATTGTTTTATTTTAAATGCTATCTATGAAATTATTCACTACTTAACTTAATTTCATATTAAGTTCAATAATCTCAGAACACACAGTTTCAGAAATTACTCAAAATTTTGTAAATAAAGCGATTGACTCACAGTCAAAAATTGATGCCTTCGAGGCAAAAATTGATGCGCACTGTCAAAAATTGATGCCTTTGAGGCAAAAATAGGTGAGTTAGAGTCAAAATTTAGCGGCAACGACTGTAAATACGAGATGCTTAAATTTAAGAGTTATTAAGTTTTTTATGTTGTTGTTAAATCTGAGACAGAGTCTTTTACAAAGGGTTTAAAAGTCAAATGGGACCATTCCATTACATAGTGACAGAAAAATCCATTATTTTGTGAAATGTGTCTACACTTTTCCAAAATCCTTAGGATTTCATAAATGGCTGTAAATGACCACATAACATAACACATAACTGGATTTGCTAAAATTCATTGCCTTTTGACGATATTTTTTTGCATTTTAAGTGATTTTCACCATCGTGCCACTATAAGTACACAAAACTAGCATGTTCCTTTAGCGGTTATAGTCATAACACCAATAAAAACAAGAGATTCTAGTTTTTTCCACGATATTTTTGATTGGTAGTATTTTTTTCACTAAAATATATAGCAATTAAGGTTATTTTAAATATTACTTTATTTTAATATTGCAAAGGCCCCTGCAATTATCTTCAATAAATAAATAAATAACGGTAGGTATAACGAAGCAGTCACAAAATATGTATTTTTTCGTAAATTTGTGGTGTTTGATGGTAAAAATGGTTATGATTGCGAAGATAAAAGATATTACTTTAAATCTGTTAAATCACATCTGTACCCCTACAAATTGCACCACTATTGGAACATTTACCCTATCTCTATAAAACTACATTAATCTTTGTATCTATCAAGTGGTCCATCAAGTTGGTAGGCTTCTGCTACATAGAAGAACCGAATACCAATGGTGTCTATATCATCAGCGTATGTCAGGAACCCGAAGTCTCCAGCCTCGAGTCGCGGATGGCCCACTTCAGCGCCAAATTGAATAGGAGACAGGCAAATGACGTTGGTCATAGTCATTCTATCTAGCCTTATCAGTTTGGGCGGGATTCCAAAAGACTTCTCAGAGTTGCTGGGCAAAATCAATAGAGCAACTAGTACTCTAACATATCGTGAATTCTTAATTAAATTAGGACTGAGACAGTATAGCAGTTTTGACATTAGGAGGCGAGAGTATAGCTCTAATGAACCTTTGTTGTCCATGTCTAGAGTTTTTAAACTATGTGTATTTTAATTTAATCACTCTATTCTATTCAAAATCACATACTAAATCTTTTCAATCAGCTCTTAATAGAATAATTAGTGATAGTTCAGCATAGCATAGGATAGTTATCAAGTTGCTTAGGCCACATGTATGTTAGAACATTTTAAAAATAAATAAATAATTCAATAAATAAATAATAAAAAAGAAGAAGCTAAAAATTTACAACTTTCGCGGTCTTCAATCATCGGTAAGTGGAATGATTTCCCTGGCGCATTCTCGTACAGTGATGTCTCTACTTATGAACTCTACATTTGAAAGCTTATCGTACCAAAAATTGCACAATAAGATCGCTCTAAATACTGCAAAGTTGATTCACAGTCCTCAGGCCAAGTGATAAAGATTCTTCACTGTATTTAAATAATTAATTCAAATCTAACTGCACACTCCTCAAATATAGCAACGTCCATGTGACTTCTTTGTTTGGCACACAAACTTCCAAACCAATGACCTTCAAGCAATTGAAAAGTGGTACGCGTGAATCACACGCTTCCAACAAAACAAAAACCATTCGTTCCTAGGTACCAATTCACTTAACTGCTGACTTCAATTTTCATGTTTACGTGCCCATATCTTCGCCCGCATTTCAAACGCATTGACAGTAGTTTCAATATTGTTGGTACGCCCATACTCGTTATGCACCAGCTGTATGCATCGTAAAAGTATCATAATGATCGACACAGCACGGGAATAGCATCCGCCCAGCAAAACACCAGAAACAGAGTGATTTTATTATGCCCAGTCTCAAGGTTTCGTTCTGGGGATGGTCGCCTCTAGACGCAAACCCTTGCAAATGCAACTCTTACCATCTTCCCCCAACCAGGGCGTCCTGGTACGATGCAATCGCCGCCGCAACCATAAACCGACCAGCAGACGGTGCTCCAAACACAGAAACAACCAGCGAAAAGCATAAAGGACAATGAATGGATTCTCCGATCGAAAGCGCACAACAATAATAGCACGCCATCGAGAGGTTGGTGTGGTCGTCGTTTTGATATTGTCGTCGAAATGGAGGTTACGATGGACCTGTTTTGCTTGGCTCTCTTTCTCACTCTCGCTATTTTGTTCGCATACGACGACGACGACGATGACGACGACGACCGAGAGTGTACACCGAAGGCGTCTTTCATCACTGACCAAATAAGGGATCGGTGGCCTGCATTGGGCTTGCACTCCTCGGGCACAGCATCTTGAAGAAACACGCGTGCTGCTGGCGGTGCTTACCGAAAAAGGACAAAAAGGTTGCACCGAACAACCAGTCAACCTAATTGTTTGTTTTACGATTTAAAGAATCGGAGGGGAAGTGGTTAATGGAGTAAGGGGAGCGGACTTCACGTTTGGGGTCAACAGTGATTGTTGACCAGCCTCCGCTTCTGAGCTGCTTTATGCATTGCAGGCATATTCTGGCAATAAATATAGTAATTCTGGGCAACGGGTTTAAGGGATGGATGGAGGTTAACGATTGAACCCTGGGTTTTGCTCATTGTTGGCAAGTTTGCAGGCACAGCGAGAGATTCTCGCAATCCAAATCCCAATTAAATCATCCGTTTTTCAATGTGAAAAGTTGCAACGTTTCGGGAAATGCAAGTGTACAAGAACGAAGCTTCACTTATACCTTTAAGTCATTTTGCGATCTTGTTTTAACAGAGGGATAGGATCGAATTAGTCTTCTTCTTCTCTTCTTATATTTGGCGTAACGTCCTACGCGGACATGCCGGCCTTTACAGGCTTTCGAGAATTAATTCATTACCACGCAGCCGGATAGTCAATTCTTGCTACGGGGGGACGGTCCATTCTAGACTTCAACCCATGACGGGCATTTTATTGAGTCGTTCTAGTTGACGACTGTACAATGGGGCCGTCGATCGAATTAGTATGTCCTTTTGGCACAGTATGTGGCGATTGGCACAGTTTCTACCCAGTAAGAAATTGCACAAATGATGTAGATTAATAGAACCTTCTTGCTTATTAATACAGTGGAGCCCGTTTATCCGGGCTTATCGGAACTAAACCTCGCCCGAATATGCGAATAACACGGATAGTGAGTCAAAGAATATATTACATCACAAATTTCTGATTTTTGGAAATTTATGTTATATTTTAATAAAAATTAACCAGTTTCTATTAACTTTACGTTATTCCAATGAGAATAATTGAAATTTGCCATGAATTATAGTGTTTTTTGTAATGACAATGTGCTCTGCTAACCTTTTTTTCATATACCCTCCTCAGAACGAAATGTCACCTTTGTATTGATCTTTCATTTCTCAACAGCACGAATAAACGGACAGCCGGATAAAAGGCTCTCCGCTTTATTTAAAAAAGGGATTTAGAATTTGACATGCTTTATTCACGTATTCTGTTCCTTTTCTTTTGGATTTTCTAGCATTTTCTAGAATATCTAGCGACTATCTACATGCATTGTAAAATATCTTGCTGTAATAAAGTTATCAATAACAATGATAAAAATGAGTAACTATTTTAATGAAATCATAATAAAAAAAACTACAATAATTAGTAGTAACAAGAGAAAAAACGAACATAATAACCATTAAAAAAACTCCAGGAAAACTCCAACAACCTGAAATTTCCAGGAAAAAACATATCCAAAAAAACAAAAAACATTCCAGAGAAATATATTGCCCATCATTTTTGCTTTATTCCTATTTTTGATTACCTTTCCAATGAAAGAGTCTATTTTAAACTTGTTATGTTCAACCGCATATAGGTTAATTTTTTATATTTGTATTTTCATTTGTACCGAACGTTCTATGGAAAAAGAACTCATAACTACTATACACCCCGACTTTCATCCTCTTTTCACAGAAAATTAACCAATTTCAAATGATTTATTTCTGCTAAAAATGCATGCAATAAAAGTGCATGATATCATACAGTGGTTGAATGAAAATCTAGATGTAAACATTGCTCGAGCACTATGTGAATGGTTTCCTCAAAACAGCTCGTCGGGTTTAATATACCATCCACAGAAATGTATGCATTAACGTTAAAATCTATGAAATGTAATCTAAATCTGATTCACATGCACCTCCTGGGTTCAGAAATTCGGATGCTGCAATTAAATAATAGGAAATTGAATCACAAAACTTAACCCTCTCTTTTCGGAACTGTGTAAACTACCCCCTACTACACTAACGCACACCAAAAACTTTGCCCCCAACCGCACAGGATCAACAAGGATCCACCCAAAAATACCCTATATTATTATTTTTATTGATGAAAGTTGTTCAAACAAACACACAGCACGGTACGTGATGGGCACACAGGCACCGAGTGCAGCAAATATGGTGCAACATCATACAGCCCTTGCCAACCAATGTGTGTGTGTGTGTATGCACATATGCAAATGCACTTGTCTGATGCATTAATGTAAAAAGCGCCATTTTCCTCTCACCATACACCCCCCCCCCTCCCTCCCGCTCCTTACCCCACCGTAAGCAACCTGCGCTTGTTGCCGATTTTTGATGCGTCTAGCCTCCCATCATCCATAGCACAGTGTGGCGCAGCACTATATGGTAGTATGGCAGTGGGCAGGTGTTGTCGAACGCTATTCCATTTTTGCGAGATTACACTTTTCAGCGTGTTCGTATCTAAATTGCTCGCGTGTTTTTCGTTTCGTTTTATTATCTCGTTTCTTTTTTCCTTCCTCTCTACCTGCTTGCCACGGTGTGTGGTGAAGCTGGTATGGCGTGCAATAACACTGGTCATACCAAGGATCAAGAGAGCCAGAGCGGGCGGGAGCGATGCACACCGAGCGATGGTTGGTAAAGTTGGCAACCCCAGCCCCTGGCACGACCAGCGAACGTGTCTCGCGTTGATTATTTTTCGTGTTTACTTAGCTGTGTGCTCTTGTTCCTCTCCCCAACCCGGGACGCACTTTGTTACCAATACACGCGATGTTAGTATTTTCAAACATTTCCTTCTCCCTCGGAAGCGATGCTCTACTACCACTGCTCCCCGCCACACCCTTTTGGGGTTTTTTTTTACATACGAAAAATGAACTCTTTATTCGAACTGTACTTTGTCCGTTCACACATACACAAACCCCTGCAGTGCGGACGGAGCCACCGAAAAAACGCAACCATTTAAGAGAGATAAAGTGTATACAATAGTTTCCTCTCGGTTTAAGAGTGACTCTTGAAAAAAAGCCACAAATTTACCAACAAAACACTCCACAGCCCTCACCAACCACTCCCTCTCGCAGACAGACAGAGAGAAAGAGAGAGAAGGAGAGAGAAGCATGAGGATACTGAAAGCAAGCGTACCTTTTAACAGCATAAACACTCACCGCGCACACATGTGATAAATAGTGGAAATAATCGTTTAAACATAAAAGCGCATCCAAAACTTCGGCGGCATCGTCGTCGTCCCCGGACGTGGTGGGTGCATCGCCATTTGCTAGTCAACATCGAACCCGTAGATAGATACGTTAAATGACCCTCCCCGGGTTGCTGTTCTCGCCAGCTTTAGTTTGCACGTACACGGGCGCACGCTATGCTCTCCCCGCCGCAAAGAGTAGATCGCAGTAAGCCGGCTCACATCGACACACACACACACACACAGCATGGAGCGCGCCCATAAAGCCGTACCATAAACATGCATTCGAAATGCAGTTAGAGAAGATTTAGTGGAAGTGCACCCGGAGTGCCCCGATCGTGTCCTGTCCGAGTCCATGAAGCAGGGCCTAGTGGGTGGGTGGTGGTACTTCCAATTTTTTATCGGTTCTTTTTTTTGTTAATAATTCTAGATGTACTGTACCTCTGCTCTGCATACATGCATGCGGGGCACGTGTGTATGGAAGGCGGGGGGGGTTTGTTTGTGTGTAGGATGTTTTGCTTGTTAAAACGGATTAAGCGGGATTGTTGGATCGTTGGAAAAAAGTGTGCCAGCCATGTACCTCTAGCGCGTGCATTTTAATGCGATCAGTAAGTGGGATCCAATAAATCTGATCAAATATGGATGATTTTGTGTTCTTCCTCCATCCATTTGAAATAAAGGGTTCATGAAAAATCCATCGAAACCATGTGGGTCAACATGGAACTGGCGCGCATAAGGTTTAAAAAGTAACACAAAAAGAGATAAAACAACGAAAAGGATACTTCCAACAGACAGTAAGCTTTAAAAAATAGAACACAAATATGAACACAGAAATACATTTTGATAAGATTTTTTTTGTTTGTTTTTATTCTCCTTTTTCTGCTTAAATTATAAAACTCTATATGCAATTATAAAGTTTCGTCTGTGTGCATGTAAGGGTGCGCCTTGGCTGCATTTGTCTCAGTGTGTATGTGTGAGTGTTTGTAAATGTGTTGCGTTTTTTTGTTTTGTGTTTGCCTGTTTTGCCAATGTACTTGTTTTGAATTTGTTTTGACTCTTGCGATGGTTTCCTCTTACATTCTATAAACTGTACTTTCCTTGCTTTATTTATTCACTATTGTTTGTTCTGATTGATTTTAGAATCTACTCACTATTGTTTGTCTCTGTGTTGTTTTGCTTTACTTTGCTCTGCTTTTCGCCGCTTTGTTGTTGTTGTTCTTTCATTTTATTATCAGCGTCAGTAGTGTAGAAGGATAAATTATCTTTTCGCCAACTTCGCCAACTTTCCAACCACCCCCCAAAACGGTCACCGCCGCAGCACTGTACTTGTATAGGTATAAATTGTTCAACTTTTACGGGTGCAGGCGTTTGTTTGTTTTAAAATTAATGTATGATACCGTGGTTTTCAACTTGTGGTTTTCTTCCTTCTTTTTAATATTACCTTATTCTTAAATATTACGGTCTTGTGTCCTGTTTATGTTTTAGCATCGTATCATGTGATCGTTACATTTAATTCGTAAATATTGTTTTCCTCTCCATCGACACTTTCGCTATAAACTATTCGCTAACATTCGCCTTTCTGGGTTCTGGTTTTTGTTTTCAGTTTCACCAAATTATGTTCAAATGTTTGTTTCGGCGCGCTCTCTCTCTCTCTCTCTTTCTCTCTCTACCTCTCGTTTGTGTGTTGTATGTTTTCCATCTTCTATTTCCGTTTAATGCTTTCATATAATAATTAAAAATGTTTTGTTAGCCTTTTGCCACCGTTCCTTAACTGTCTTCCAACACACTCATTCATCCATTTCTTTCAGCACTGTTTCCGATTCACTCATTGCCACACACACACACACACACACACGACTCATTCACGCCGTTCCTTCCTGCTTTGCGGTTTCGCTTTTCCCCACCAGATCGTTCTTGCTTGTCTTACCACGTACTAATAATTTTAACTTCTCTCTACTCCACTAACAATTTGCAGTGACTCATCTATCGTGTCTCTATTCCATTTGAATCATCATTTTTATGCTGTACGAAGTTACGGTATAAGATGAGTTAGTTTGTTTGTGTGCAGGTATATGTACTTTACGCTAGTTTGTTCCATTTTTTGCCCCAATTTTCTCTTACATTTCCATCACCACATGGTGTGCGCACCATTCATTCATTGTTTTTTGTTTAGTCACTTGCTGCTGCTGCTCGGCGTGCACAATTCACCTTTCGTTTTACACTATTCTTAGTCAGTTTTAATGAGTCTTATTGATGCTTGCATATGATGGTTAGATGTCCACGGTGTATACTCAGCTTTTTCTAGTAAACCCGAAAACAATCAAACAGTTTGCGACCATACACACAGGCATTGCAAATGCAAATGCCCCTGTGTTTTACTCATTCTCATCAGTAGTATCGGGACGTACGTACAGTAAACATTGTATTTGTAATCATCAGTTTAATAGAAAATAATACTACCTTCACAAAACAAATCAGGTTCTGTTACAGGTTTCCGCGTTTTGTTCCTCTACACTACCAGGTCTCGTCTACATCCTCCTCATCGTCAATGTTCAATAAAACCAAGAGTGATAAGTATGTCCCTTTCTTTTCATTCCACGTACAGCAAGTATCCAATTCCGAATTCCACCAGCTCGGCGTCGGAAGGAAGCAATAGTGGAACATTCTCCGGTCGCAATGTAAATTGATCTTCACACGATCAGAAGGTCATGAGGTCATGAGGTTTACGGATTTTTTTGTTTTGTTTTCGGCGCTTTATGGTAATGTTTGCAGAGCAAACTGTCTGACCTGGGGCGGTTTTGTTGAGCATTTCCTTGGATTGCCCAAATACAATTACAAGGAAATGATAGTAATTATAAACACCGCAGCAGATTGTCACTTATTCTTCTAATAAGTCACTTGTATTGTAGTATTTTTACACCTTCTCCGTTTTCGTTCCACCATTTTCGAGACGCACTGCGCAGTTGGATGAAATGCTGCACCCGTGTGCAAGAGTAGCCTTCCTTTCGGGATGTTAAGTTTTATTTATTTTGTTTTGTAGTTTCAGTTTCTACATTCGGGCGTGTTTCTGTATCGTGTGTTTGGCTTTACATTTGTTTCTCATTTCTTACTTGCTTGAATTTATCCGAAAATGCTCTTTCCTTGGTAATTGGATGCAAACTTCACTATATCCTATCATTCACTATTTCTATCAGTAACTGAAAAAGCCATCCAAAGCTGCTTCCAAATCACATGCACGTGTTTTTTCCTACTTTCATGCTTTCATTCACTCGTACTGGTGTAGAAAAAGATTAATGCACAGGCACTCACACAACACTTTCATACCATACTCATTCAATTGCAAGCATTTTTACAGTGTCCTGTGTGTGTGTGTTCATCAGCTCTACCCAACTCCATGTTTTGCTCCATGTATTTCTATATAAATCTCAGTCATTTGATTTTTGTATGCAAGGGGTGTACAGACATGTGTATATTCTTCAGTGTTTGATTTTTACCTAAACTGTTTGCTGGATTGAAACACAATCAATAAACGCAATCAACCATTCAAAGCTTTTGATGATCAGCAGTGTGAAAAGAAACATGCTGAACCGAAACGATCATTCATGTCGTAACGACCTGCGGGCTTATACCAGCCTAAACAGGCTTACTAGACTTATTTGCACCACGCAACCGTAACAGTCCAACCTTGTAGGAGCTGACACGTCCGTCAAATTGATCTCCGGGCTACCCCCGGTTAACCGAGAAAAAAAGTGTAAAAATGCTGGGAGTAATCAATGTAAAACCGGCCCTGTGGTACTGTTAACAACATGCTCATCATGGGTTCAATCCCCGTATGGACCAAGCCCCCAAATACGCAGGACTGACTAATCTGCTATGAATACACCAACAAGCCACAAATAGCCCAGCTGGCCAAGAGGGTTAATTATGCCTAGACCGACTAAGGTTGTTGCGCCAAATAAGAAGAAGCAACAAATTTAACGGATGAATGCAATCGAGTATTTAAAACATTCAAAAGCGTGTTTCATGTTCGTTCTGAAAAACAAACGTTCACCGAAGATGAAATTCGTCTCAAAGTAAACAGTCTATTTCAATTTATTCAGTAAATACTTTGCTTTTGTAGACTGTCAGATGTGTGTGTACGCCCGGTCTAAATTTGCAGTGTTTTATTTTTGTCTCTATTGCCGTACAGTGAAACCTAATGATCGAATATTTAAAAGCAATAACCCAAAAAAACTATTGGCCACTGTGTGTTAAAATGGTTACCATTAGAGTGTACGTAAAATCCTCAAGGGACAAACCTCCAAAGAAATGTTTCGTATTGCCTCTCGAATAACGCCCCCAAAAGCATTTCATTACACAAAATCGTGCTCTTCTAGCTGACGGCTCATGTTGGATACGGTTATCCTAAGGTATATAAATACAGTAAAATGAACAAAAACTTAGATCGTACCTACTATGAGATAAACATGCATTTTTTTTCACTTACACTAACGTATAAAGTGAAACTACGGACAGGTTAAATAAAAATCCATTCCGTTTCTTCAAACGTTCGGCTGATTTGAGAATAATTGGTCTGTATTGCGTGCGTGGTGAACGAAGGGAACATTTTGATCGCATAATAATGCACCGAGTGCTTCGTGCCATTACGTTAAGCAATGCGCTAATAAACTCGACGATGTGCAGCTGTAGTGAGATCGACTAGGACACAGAAACTACTTCAACTTGGATTAGGTTTTTTTTGCGCCTTAATTTTCAACTGTTTCATTTAAAATTTCGTTACTATGCCCGACAAGATTAATACAAACAATCTTGCCAAAACCAATCGTAACATTGGGAACTATATTTTAAAACGAATCCGGCTTGTGCAAAAAATACAACTAAGCCATACCCTTCGAAAGAAATGTCCACATGCGTGTTGTTGGGATGCTGATGCACTTTTTAAGATGTCGTCAAACGTTAGATCGAGCTTCGCCAATGCTCGCGATCATTAATTAGATCGTTTAATTCTCACTGTGAAAAAAAAAAACAATCGATCAACTCCTACTTACGATCACTCACACGTACATTATGTGTTTCGTTTTCTCTTCCAATTAAAAAAAACCCGCGCATGTATGTTCTTTACGTCCTTTCTTAGATATTATTGGTGTTGTACAAATAAAAGTCGGTTCGCCACTCTATGTTATGATGCACAGGCATTGTAGCGCTGTCGTGTCGTGTTGTTTTCCGTTTACTGTAGTCTCGTCTTGGATATATCCCCTCTTTTAGTGACCGTAATGATTGTTGTTGTACTGTGCTAAAAACTATACTATCCTACGCATTACACCTCATATTCCTCGCCACATCCCCGGTCAAGCACAATGGCTCACCATATGCACCCCCATTTTAAACCCTCGCTCCCTCCCTACCATGCCCCCACGAACACATCTACGTCCTGTGTCGCTCTCTTGACTTTCGTTTCACTCTACAGTTTTATCAGCTTCGGAGCGCTAAGTTCTGGCGTGTCTTCGCCATTATCGTCGCAGCAGAGAGGACGTTTGTTGCTGCCATTGCTGCTGCTGTCGGTGGAGATCGGCGTGTCCGGTTCGGTACTGTCCGCGACGGGGCTGGTCGTGCTCAACGCGTCCTTTCCAGCAACTGCTGAATCGCCTAAGCTTTCACCGGATGCTTTCGTGCAGTCGTTGACGAGAGGTGTCACTTGTGTGTTGGCGGTTGCGGCGGCGGTTGTCTGCACCTGTTCCGTTACCGAGGTACCATTGTTCGTTAATTCGGTCATCGTGACCGCTGCTGCCTCGGCCGTGCTGCTATTGTCAGTGGCATCCTTGGACGTATCCTCAGCATCGAGGAGCTTTTCTTCGTCCTCCTGAGCAGAGCCACTCGAGCCCGGCGTACTTTTGCCATTGGACACGACGCCTCCGGCAGCCGCCGCTTCGTTGCTTTCCGATTCCGACGATTCCACCATAGCGGTGCGGGAGTTTTCGTCGTTCGTATTACCCTCATCCTCGACGATGCCATTGTCTCCATCTACCTCCTCCTCATCGGCAACCTCGTCATCATCCTCATCTTCACCTCCTTCTTCCTTTGAGATTCCGTTCTGAGCTGCGTCGCCCTCAGCATCAGCTGCAACGCCATTGCCATTTCCCGGCATGCCGCCAAGCAGCTCAGGCTGTAAATCTGACACGACGTAGTGCGTCCAAAGTGCCAGCTCGACCGAATGTGCTGACCATTTCTTCGGCTTCGGACCCGTCTTGTCCGACGCACCATTTTCGGTCGCATCACCCTTGCCTTCCTTGCCTGCCGGCTCCTTGGCAGCGCTTTCACTTCCTTCCCCGTCGGCCGCTACAGCCTCCGCTGTGTCACCACCTCCGCCACCGCCATTAGTGGCACTGTCCTTCTTTTCGCCCGCAGATTCTTCCGCAGCGCCGTTGCTTTCCTCTTCCAGGTTTAGCCGCTCCATTGTCTGCTGAATGTGTGTGACAAACTTTAGATACTCTTTAGTCGTATAATCGATGCCCTCAATATCCGGAATTGCCATCAGACATTCGTCAGCCATGAAGGGCGCGCTTTCCGGTGCAGCAGCAGCCAGCAAAGCCGATGCCATCGTAATTCCCACACCCTTCAGGTTCGAGAGAGCATTCAGGGCCTGCTCCAGGTTCGGCAGCTTCCGGAAAGCTTTCTTCGTCTCCATCACCACCGCCCGGGGTGTGTTGATTTTGATGAGATAGGACAGCTGCGGGTAGAACTTGCCGCGCGTCTGCTTCCACTCCATCGTCTGTACCAGCTCTTCGTGCAGCAGGTGAGCATCGCGGCCACGAGTTTTGATCAACTTCGGCAGCTCGTTCTGGTACCACTTTTCGAGGCGTAATAGTTTATCTGCCTTTTTGCCGTTGCCTCTCGTTTCTGCCTTCAACTTCAGGGCTTTCGGGTACAGCTTGAGCACGTAGTCGAACTGGGCCGAGTTGCCGTGCTGGAAGAATGTTGCACTATCCTTGACAATTGCCATTGTTTCGCTGTAATGAAATAAGAGCAGAAAAACATACCATTAGTATTAAAAATTAGTATTAAGCACAAAAGAGTATCAGAAACATAATATCGTGTCCCGCAGTTGCCATCAATCAATAGTTTAGTGCGAAGCATGTAGTACAAGTGATGTACAAAGTTCATGGTTTATAACTTAGACCATGGATTTCATATTGTTTTAAAATGTGTATTATGGATGATCGATGATCTCCATGAAATTATAGTTCATAACCCTAAATGTATTTGACCCTAACTCATCATCAGTCACATCAGTGTAGCATCTCATTAGCCGGATTGCGCCCCTCATAATGAACACCGCAGATAGCGAAGGAGAATACTTTATTGATTGCATTCCAAGCGCGTCCGACAAAGAAGAGTAAGCCTTTTCACATACGTCATTCTGATCGGAACATCGGAAAGCTTAGTGTATTGAGCAGTAGCTGCTACACACTACCGCCGAACCAGCCGCTGATTAAAGCAAATGTCAGACAGCACACGTACATTTGTGTTGAGTTCGGTATAATGGACGTCACGGAAGCATAATCTTGCACGGCACAGAGCAATCACCCTCCCACATTCCGGCAGCATCATCCACGCGTCCGTTGTATGCAAAATGATACAGAAATAGCATGATGTATCGACATACATAAATGGTACCATCCAGAGTACGGCACGTACGCCAAACACACATACGAAGCATGTCCGGTTTATGCTACTGCTGGGTCAATAACGCTATGCAACAACGATTTTCCCTGCATTCCTCTCGATCAGTAGTAGCACGGGCCGCGGAACAGGAAGTGCGGACGCCCAAAAGAATGGCGAAAGAACGACTCTTGGTGGTAAATATTCATGGCACCGTAACACTAAAGCCCACGAAGCATACCCGCGAGGTCAGGATGTACGAGAACACACCTCTCTAGGGTCGCTCGACGACGAAAATTGCCCGCCGTACCCATAATGTCTGATAGAGATGGGGTTTTGTGTGCATGCAGGTGCAAAATGCAGCAGCAAAAAAGTTAACATCACCGTACCGTTCGATCCGGAAGGTCCGAATGTTCAATGAAGCAAGTTCAATGCAACCAATGGCGCAGCAATGCCACCACCCCAGCCCAGCAGCGGCCATCGTCGGAACCAGTCATCATGAAATACGGGAAATTGCCAAATAAAACAAATGCATTACGCAGGCACAGGCTGGTGGAGAGCACACGATGCCGGATGTCGTAAAATTGCAGACGAGGCAGACGACGGGCACGGGGCAGGCAGAGAGTAAAAATCTAAATCGCTCTACCTACCACCGTCAGCATAAAGCAACAGAAGCAGGAGACAACAGTGCGGCTTAGCGCGATAACGGATCGCACATAAATAATGCATCGCAATGCGTGCCTAATTCCGCACATCGATTTGCATCGATTTATAAATCAACCGCTGTCGGGACGGTTAAAGCATGGTGCAAAACACAACGGCAAACGCGCCAAGCCAAAGCGATATGGCTTTTTTTGCACTTTACTCTATACATTCGAACGAGTGCGAGTTGTAGGAAGTTATAATAAATAGCATTTAATGTACAACAAACAGCATTGTGCAGTGTGTGGCGAATGGTGGCTGTTTGCCGTTGATCGATTGTATGAATCATGTCAAGGAAATTAAATATCCGTTAGTCGTTTCGAGTTCCCATCCTCTATGGTTGGAAAACAATAATATTGAGGATTTAACAGAAAAAAAAAATCGTGCATTTTTCGTACGTAGTGAAGCCTAGCTATGAGTATCGAATATAGTTTTTGTCACATTGCAAACGCTTACGAATCAAGCACAATCCTGTGTTCCATTCATTCGGTCAACCGGTGCGAATTAACTACAAATTATCCTTTTATCTTCTGCATACAAATCCTTTCCTGCTGTTCGTTGCTGGATTAATTCGATGTCGAAAAGAGTAATATATAATACCCGAAGGAACCGAAGGTTTTTTTGTTGTTGTTTTTAGTTTTTCACTCCTTTATTCTCGATACCCCTTATAACAAAACATGGCTTACGCTTCCTTTCCGATGGCTGAATATTTGTAAAGGGAAAAGATTAACTTTATAATTCCCATCGTACTTTACTCGAACTGAAACATGGACATGGTTAAGGGGCGACAGCTGAGGAAGCGTGCGAAAAGAATGATGCCTTTTCTATTCATTCATCTTCGTCATTGACGAATTGACCGGATCAGCGCAACCCGAACGGCTAAATAATGGCCTGCCCCATCAAGGCCAACACAGGAAGGGAAAATACGTCCGTACTTGGGATGGGATTGAGAAATAAATTGCACGAAATTCCTTCACCAACGGCCGCATCACGAACGAACGAAAGCAGCGCGCCCGTACTTTTCTCACAGTGAAGCAGAATGGGAGGAATCTCTGAATACCGTGGCTGGCCAAAGCACAAGCAGAAGAATTGAGCGTGGAAAAGCACAAGAAAAATGCAAGCTCTTCCGTTGGGAAAAGTTGTATCTCCATTTAATCACAACCCAGCGTTCTGGCTCTATTATCTTGTACCGATCGCTTCCAATTCTTAACCGAATTTAGGAGGCACTTTACGGTTATTCAATTCCACTCACAATTTGTCGTATTCCACAAACGTCTTGCGCGTACGCTATCCATTGGAGGTGTACGGTTTTATGAAATGAATGCTTCCTTCAACACAAACGAAGTTATATAAAATCGAACGCACATATCTTAATTTATATGGCGATTGCTATTGGTGCGGTGTTCGACAGTGACTTTTTATTAATTGCTGGATGCGAATTCCGCATATGACTGAAGAACGTGCACAAAATTACACAGAAAGAGTGTGCGCACGTGAATTTAAAGCAATGCAAATTACCGTTTAATTGCTTGTGGGATAAGTTAAATGCAATTTCGTACAAAAAAAAACAGATTAATGGTGCAACTCAAACAACATCGTTGAGCAATAGATACAAAAAAGATGAGAACAATTCTTTATGCCTTCATCCGTACGCAGGGTGGTGGAAACCAGTTCGTGTGGATGTTATTGCATTGCATTTCAATTCCATGGATTCAACTTACACTGCACAATCACACACACACATGTTGCTGTTGCTTTTACTCATTTTTGTTTTGCATGTATTGCTCGTTTATCATAGCCCATCCGCACCAAACTGAACCTTCCGCACACAAATGAAACAGACCCAAAATGAAACAACAGTTCCGTCAGCCATACTGCTGTGTGCAGTTGGCAAGCTGATGCCTGCGGCCATCACACACCACATGGGCGCACATGACAGATAGACAGACAGTGAAGTAGCAGCGGAAATTCATCACCGCGCACATAGCGTCGTTGAAGCTGCTGTAACATATCAAACGCAGCATTTCTTCCTTGTGCGTTTTAACTGACACGAGAGAAGGCAGACAAGGATTTATCCATAAATACACGTTCTTCTACTGCTACTGCTGCTGCTGCTGTGGCTGCAATGTCGCGAACCCTTAACGCGAGGACTATGACAAACGCATAGTTTCTAGGACCACGGTACTCGCCGTGGCCAACCAACCAACGACAAGGACTATCGATTGGTAGCAGCTATCTGGTTTCCAGTCCAAAATAAAAGGGAAGTTGTATTTGTAGCAACTGGCCGATCCCGTGGTACAGTCGTCAACTCGCAAAACTTAACAACATGCCCCTTCATGGGTTCAAGCTCCAAATGGACCGAGGCCTCATACATAGGTCAGACCGCTATGAGTAATCAATGAGTCACTGAAAGCCACAATTTTATTAAGTTTATCTAAAAATAGGGACCCAAGCCGATATAATTCCAGCGAGGATGATACACGATGAACACATTTCCTATTATTAAAGTGAGTGAAACTCTACCTCGCAGAAAATGAGATTGGATAAAGATGAAATGGAAAATAATCAAGAGAATAGCCCAACATTTTTCTTTGTCATTCGAATGGTTTATCGCCTCCGCAAGGCGTTCCAATTCAAACAATTCCAACACATATTTTCCTATTGCGCTCGTTATTCCCGCTGGGGAAAACGTCCCTGAGCTGCGTTAGGACACTACACGGAAGAAACCCCATCGGTGGTGTAGGAGGGAAGTCCTGTAACTTGACTACTGTCGGGCAAAGTTTAAGGCCGGGGAAGAGTGCGTTTGCATTACTTGTTTATTAACTTTTTATTTACTGTTAGTTCCTTTCGTTTCAGGCGTTTCGGAAAACACGCTGAGCACACGCTGAATAAAGCAAACAATTTGTCTGTTTTTTGCCAACTGTTGATAATTAAGCTACAATTGTGAGTATGTGTATGCTTCGTTATTTTGAAGATGTATAAAAATAGAACGAGTACGACACATTTTATCCAGAATCCTTCGCTTCAGAATCCACCCAGAAAGTGCACTATTTGCTCACAGATGTATGCCCTGAGTTAACACAGAAGAAGCTCAACGATTCGAGCGGAAATGCAACAACATCGTCTAACTATCTTGTTTCTCTTCACTACTACCGAGTCTCCCAAAATAAAGTAAACAATTTCAAACCATCAACACACGAAAAGTTCCTGCTTAGTTTGTTACTCTCCACCAGGCCACACAACACAAACAATGACTTTCATCGTAAGCATCGTTCAATTCTAAGCGGAAATGTTCTGCTTTCGGAAAAAAACACTCTCACCGTTATCCAGGATTTTGTGTTGTATGGTGAGTAAGTAAAACTCAACGACAAAGGGATTATTGATGGATACATCCTTTGTATCCTCAAAAAAAAACAATGCATTACACATTTACTGGTCCGACAGGTCGAACAAACTCACTACTTGTTAATTACACGACCCTTGTGAACAAACAAATTGTGTCGGGAAGCGTATGGTATGTGCATGTTTCCATTGTTTTTTTATTATAAAATTAACCCCACTTTCCCGCAACACATTACACAGGTTCAGTGCCCAGGAGTCAATTTTGTGCTCCCATTTTACTGCACTTTTTCAACGCCAATCGTGCTGTGTTGTTGTCCTCTCCCGGAACCAGGAAGGATCAAATGTTCGTCGTCATTTGGGCAATGTGTGGTGCAGAGTGTGTGCGTATGTGTGTGTGTGTGTGTGTTAAACTGTTTGCCACTCACCGAAACGTTTCGAGTCCTTGAACTTTAGACGCATTGAAAGACGGTTAACAGATCTGCTAAATAAAAGACATCGAAAATGCGGACAGGATGTACCGTTCATGTAAACCGGCAAACGTTTTCGGGTTTTTCCGACCGTGCCAGCGAAAGCTGCAAAGCTCCAGGACATGGCGAGCGTGCAGCAGCGCGGAGAGAAAAAGGATACGATCCTTGGTTGAAATGAAGCAAAACCAAAATGCTGCGTATCACGTGGCGTTTACACAGAACGAGTAATATCAATACGGTGGGATGGCGTAAGGCGGAAAGGAAAAGGAGACCAATGATGATTGTACTTTCCCAAACAACAAAAAAAACTCCTGTAAACTGCGGCTAAAACACCCGCCGGCGAGATATTTGATGTTCTGGCTTCTCGGAAATCGTGCGCAGCTTTCTTGCATCACCCACCGATTGGCTCGAAACGCCACAAAAGAAAGAGAAAAAAAGAATGCAAAAAGGTAACGGGGCAAAAGCAATGAGCATCTCATTCCGTTTTACGATTATGGCACACTTCTTCTCATCGATCGTTGACACGCGCGCACCGAACTTTTCCGGTAATGCTTGTAATCGATTTTTGAAATTCCGCGTTGAATTTTTAACACAGTTCAAACTCGTGCTGAAACTTTGGGTTTAATAGAATCAGCATAAATACAAATGCTTTCTTTATCTCAACTGGTAAGCCGATATCACAATTACAATGTCTATTCGAACTTACACATGATCAAACATGGCTTATGAAAAACATATGATGTCACAGCTTTACCACCCACAAAATGGAGGCTCTCCGTTTCACTGACGAACATCATCGGCCAATTACCGTATTGTACACGATTCACACCATCGTGACAATCACAGGCAAACGTACATCAAGTCGCCCCAGCTGCAAAGTGTGCTGCAATCTGGCGAAATGGTAATTACGACGAGCGGGAGAAAGATCCTCAAATAATTCCCTCCATTGGCGAGAACAGAGCGATGCACTCTTGCAACGATTCAAACACCAGTTGCAAACGGTGACACACAGATTATGGGGGGGTGAAGAATTCGACAGCAATTTGCCGAAAACCGCTGAGGCCCCCACCCACAGTCGACCGTACACCACCATGTGACACATGCGTTCAATTTTCGGACACATAAATACCTCTTAGTGACACAACGTTGTACGGCCCTCGCACGTGGCGCATAACAAACGTACTCACATTGCTACACTGCCGACAAAATGGTACCATACCCGTGCCGGCCTGTACCGAGAAGCAGACCGAGTCGCACCAACGCCAACACTACCTCTCCCACTGCATGTTTCCGTGTTCCGGGAGCACATTTAATCGCTTCCATCTCCCAAAAGAACAATTTCCGTACCGTCTCCCGGTGTATCTCTCATACCGCGCCAGGAGGCAATTAGCTGCTGCTGCTGCTGCTGCTGCTGCCGCTACTACTGCATTTTAATGCTGAAATGTCCACCACAACACAACAACGATGAGGTCGCGATTTGACAGGCACAAGGCATCGCGTCTTGTGAACGTGAACCGGGGCACACGATTCCACACACGCCGTCGAGGGCCGTCGTCGTGTATTATGTGCTGTATGTCCACAGCAGCAAGCAGAGAGCAAATGTGACATTATGTTTAGATATTTTGCCGGTTCAGACACACCATCCGAATCTTCAACTGGCGCCGAACGGTGACGGTGGTGGTGACGGTTTGGACACGCTAACATGCCTACAACATGCTGTCCCGGGCCGATGACAGTGCGGATAGGGAGTCAATGATATAGGTAAAGCATGACCATACCCCGTGATGATACAGGTTTCGTTTTCCTTTTCTCGGGGTTCGATGAATGATGACACACTGGACTGGTCTCGTTCGGCGTTTGAGTTTATTTTCTGGGCAAAAACATGGGATTCCAGAAAGTAGAACACACCGCTGACAGGGAAACATCTGTTGTTAATTGGTTTGCAATTTTCAAAATTAAAGCTGACTAGCTGAATCGTTAAATGAATTAAAAAAAGTTATCATTTAACTGTTTTCAAGTGGTAAACTAAGTATTATATTGGTGCAAACAGATAAACGATATGTCTTATTAATCCGTCAACATGTTTTATTCCTTTCACCATTAATCCATGACCGATGCAGGACGCAAGAAAATGCTACCAAAATTCAACACACACTACCATCCCAAGGCTATGTAAGTTCCGCCGGCCGACACGACAGGGAAAACTTTTCCCTTATCTCTTGCGAATAGTGAGATGAGATTTACTTTGCTTTTCTTCCTGTTTTTTGAGTATTATCTCAGCACATTGCGCTCGACTTTGTACGATAAGGAGGAAGCAAAGTGCAACAATCAATATATAGCATTGATATAATTGAATTCTGGCAAACTTTTATAAGACACAAACTTTTTCACTCGATGTTCCGCCGTTTGGGGGAGGATGGATCCTCTTCCGTGACGCTGCTCTGCCAGGTGGAAAATTCAAGCTTGAGCTTTTCTTAAACAACGAAACCGACGATTACAATAAGAGCGAAAAAAACGAATATCAAGATGATGGAGTTGGTAGAGGAATGTAAACTAAAATTCACGGTTTTAAAATCACTCCTACGCTTCTTCCTACTTCCTTAGGACGTTATCCATACGCATTACAGTAGATCAATAGGGAAAGAAGGGGGGATCGAGCACTTGAGTTTCGTTGTCGTAGCACGAATCGTTTCGATCGATCATTTCCCGGTGGCAGCATTAATGGATGGAAGCATAGACAACTTTTCTCTTTCAGCACATACTTGCGCACCGAGCGTCGTAGGTATGTGCGGTGCACGCTGATTGAGGAAAGGAATTGAAAGTTTCAACAGCGTTTCCACACAAGAAGGGAAAGCTAAAGGAAGAGCGAGAGCGAGATGTGTTGGGATAATCCATCGTTGAAAGTATTTTAAATTCGCTCTTAAACCAACATCAGATCACACACCATGATACGCTCAAGAAGTTTGCCGCTGGTGCAGAACCATTCAACCATTGCCGTCAAGATTTAGAATAACTTGAAGCAACAAAAAAGCGCCAAAAAGCATAAAAGAAAAGTTTTTGGCCAGCACAGCAGCTTGAGGGAAAGCATGAGCATCATGGGTTTTAAACACTTCAACACTGATAAGTTATCTGCATCCTACGATGAAGGCGATGCAACATTTTTTACTATTACAAGTAATGGAACCTCCTAAGGCATTCGTTAAATTACACAAATCGATTTTCAAATATTTTTATTCCTTTTTTTAGCTATATAAAGAAGCTTTGTTGGGTGTTGAGGAGGGGTTCGATCCGTAATATTACCTTTATAAGATTGTCTGCAACTTCAATCAGAGCTGCCGAAGCATTATTTCGCTTGTTTGCATTACAATTACCCGGCAGAGGAACAAATGAAATAACGACACCACCCATCGACGGAAAAAGACCTCTCTGCTGCTGCTGCTGCTAGTTTTTCACTTTATCTGTGCACCGGACCATCAATTTCAATTAAAACCATCGCACTCTTTTGCAACTCACCCACCCACCCGACCGGCCCCGCTCAGCCTCGTGTACCGGAGACGACCGACCATAGGGCTGAAAACGCATTCTATCGAACGTCAATCGATTGCAGATTATGCTAACAACTTTAATCATTCCCCATTTCTCCTTTGCGTCGAGCAGCGCTGCTGGTCAGGATGCTCCATAATCCGGGTGGTGCCAGCGAGGGAGCGACTAGCACGGACAGCAAACACACCGCCGTTCGTGCTGCAGCAGAGCATCATCGTGTTGGAACTTTGCAATATCACGCTGGTGAGAGCATGGGTGAACCCTATCGAGCGTGGAAAATTTGCATACAATCGTGAAGAAGTCGCCTCAGCCATTCGATGCCATGGGCCACATGGTGACAAAAACTCTTGGAGGTTTGAAGGAACAGTGCGGCAAGTGACTGCTAGTCATAGGCACCAGCAGCAGAGCAGCTCTACTGCCCGAAGCACACACACAAGCAAAAGGAGGAGTGCATAATATATTACCACACTTTTACACGACTGATTACGTCTCTATTTTCTTCCAATTGATTTCAATCTTGCATGAACCTTATGGGGGGGGGGGGCTTGCTGTTCTCTCTCTTTCTTTCTCTCTCTGCTCGAATTTTATCAATGACATTAAAGAGGAAAGTTTGCTATTGCTCAAATGATTCACATAAGAAAAAGTCTTTCTACATAAAAGGATGAATAACTTCGCCGTTGACACGTAATTTATGTTATCTCAGCCGCTTGTGCAGGTGAAGCCAAGCCAGTTAGGCAATCATAAATCAGGAAGCCGATGTTCACATAAACCATGCAAAATAGCTTCAAATCAACCAATTATCGAATTAAATGCTACTTCTTTCCCGTTGTTCGATGTGGCTGATGTATGTAACATTGTAGATGCAGCAAAAGAATCTCGATCATGCCTCATTTATCTGCCAATTCCGTGTCACTCACACACTCGCAACTCACCATCATAACAACATGAAGTAAGTGCATGTATTTCATCACATCGTTTTCGACCAAACATCTTGTTGTTGCCACCTATCTGAATATCCACCAACCGACTACTTCACAACAAATGTAACAATCATCAACACCTTGATAGGCTTTGTGTGGGTAAAAAAACACGTCAAAATCCCTCGAAATAAACGGAAAAACGAAAACAATAATCGTAATGTTGGCGATGATGAACAATCACTTTGGAAAAGTCGAACTCATCTAAACGCAACACAACACAATTGTGACACACATGTGTGGAGTGGAGAAATCGAGGAAAGAAAATTGCTCCAAAGAAAGCAAAAAAAAAACACATCGGTGTCTTGTAGGCTGCGGGCAAGTGGAAAACTTTCACCTTCTCAATTATAGAGATAACATTTCGCTATTGTCTAACGTGTGCAGCAGCCAGCAGTACACACACACACACACCTTCATTCCATCTGTCTCTGGAAAGTTATAGCTCACATCCAGCTTGCCCCAGAGACTCAAAATAGCGTGCGGCCATCATAAACACTGGTTGACACACACGTTCCTTTTTCTGTTCCACAGTCATCTGCTTCGTTTTGGCATGGGAACACACCACAGCCGCCGACCGTCCGGATTGTCTTTTTTTTTTCAGCACTCGAGGTGAGCGCGGTTTGCGTCCGGTCCTCCCTTTTTGCCGAGCCAGCAGCCAGCTCCACACACTGACCCAACCCATCACACGATACTTGCTCACCGTCGTCCCATTACCTGCACGAGAGCAATTGAGAGGGAAAGAAATAATTGTTCCATAGTTTTCCTCGAGTGTTGGTTCGTTTTCCGGAGCATTACTTTGTTCCCCCCGCATCTGCAATAAGGCGTCGGCCGGCGAATGGGTACCTCTTCTGTTGGAAGTACCATTATAGTCATTACGATTCCCATTTCGCCCTGGCGCATGGAGGGAGCGAACGAGGGAGCATCATTCCAGCGGATGCTGCGCGCCGGCATTCCAACCGATTGTGAGCCTGTCCAGGCTACGAGAGCACATTACGGGGTAGCAGGGAGGGTCAGTGTCGTGGTGGATGTGCCTAGCCGTTTTCCCGAGCAGGAAAACGCTCTGCGATACAGGGAGAGAGAGATGGTGGATTGCACTTGAAGCAGAAAGAAGCATCATTCCGTAAAAGGTGTGATTGTTGCTATCCAGCCCCAACCGGTGTGTAACTGATCGTCGCTCGGTAGACGTAAACCCTCCCGTTAGGCGTAAACCAACCGAAACCAAACCCGCGAGACACACCGTGCAAGATTATCGACACTTATCGACTAATGCTTCTGTGTCTGCTCTCCGGCCAGGCCCACACTGCGGGAATTCATGAGAAGCTTTGAGAGTTCAATTTTCACACCCTTCTGACCTAAAAAAAAGGGATGCCTCTTGTGCCTCCTCCTATCGACCTATCATCATGATCATTATCATCGCCACACCTTGCAACGAAGTAGCGTTATGGCGGTGAGTTTTTTTATTAGTCTTCATCATTAGCATGCCTGCCGGCGTGCACAGGAAGGCACGAGGAAGCAACAAACATATGTTTCTTAAGCTCAGCATAAGAATTGTACAAAGCACTACCAGTAATAAAGCATCCATTACATAAAGGAGGTGCGAACATCGTAATGATCACGCATGGACGATTCTCGGTGTAATTATAAACAAATAGAGGAATAAAAGTGAGATGATTTAGTGCTCTGAACATTCTTCCAATGCCATCCAAACACTCTAAACCAACGACACTTGTACAAGAGAGACGAACATACGTTTTACTACATTTTTCACATTGCATATGTTTCATAAACTTCACACTAAGTCATAGAGCAGCGAGACAACAACACAAAATCGTATGCTATCAAACACGTCAGACGGTATCGAATATTTACAGCATCCGTTTATCTTCAAAACAGAGCACAAAAGTTCCTGTGCAGTCAGCATCTGTGTCCACAGTTAATCTCGTGTCAGTGGAGAGCGAAGTTCCTTCGGTACAGCGCCAGCAGCACCACACATCCTCCAGAGATTCGGTAACAACAAGAGACAACAAATTGCTCGTGCTAGGCTCCAATAAACTACCAACTAGAAAAGGTAAAGTTTTATATCCCCGCCATCTCCTTACCACCCACCACCACCACCAGCAGCAGCCGTACGTGTTTTACGCCAGCCCGGACCAGACGGAGCAAAGGGTGGTCTCAGTCGTTGGCCACTTGACCTGCTTTCAAACTCGTTGCTCCCTGCTAACTGTCAAAGTCAAGTTTATCGGGCTTTGTTCGGCTGTCAGGCGCGCTGCACAGCAATACAAGAAACAACGGTTGGTGGTCGAAGCGTCGACCGGCGGCAGAAAAGTCAGTCCATTTCAACTTGTTACTTTTTCACGAGATGCCCCCCTTCGCGCAGTGCAATACCTTAGAGAGGCGAGGTGGTCAACTCTTGTGTTGCTAACAATAGGCAACACATGTCTCTCGCTCGGTAGATTGTGGAAGGATATTGGGCGAAAGGACACGGATTAAAATGAAAATTGAAAGTATTACCGATTGGGCAATAAATTCGTTTACCCGAATTGCTGCACAACAGCAACAGAGCTCAGCAAGGTATATGCTGTAAAGATATTAGCAAACGAATCAAATTAAATTAATCTACTTTTCCTTTCGTCTCAATTTGGTGGCGCAGAAATGTGTCGTTTTTTTTTTTTTGTGTGGCTATGCTATTTTAAAATTCGATCCACAGTTTTAACTTCTGTTGATACATTTCGCAAGAGAAAGGTGTGCAATTGTGCCAAACAAGTATGCAAATCACACTGAGCGGTGGTGATTGACATCGAAAAATAGGACAGCAAAACATGGCCAGCGTTATGCAACATGGTCACAAACGCTACTGCATACATACTCAATAAACAAAAATTACCTTTTCAAAGAGAGTATGCGGGGTCGTCTGGTTATCGCAAATTGGCTTCAGTTTAGGAGAACATCAACAGTTGAAGTGCAAATATCGAACTTTCTTTCTTCTTCAATTTGTTAAGGAATGGGAAGCACGGTGTAACATAAATCCAAATGGTGTTTTCTTTTCTCCAATGCGATTGATGGTTTTTCTGTCCTTGCCCAATGCCATTTAGATGCTATTGGGGGCATAAAAGGGCATATAAAAAAACTGCACCCTCCTCTGTTCGCAACATTGGATGATCACCAACCAACGCGGGTGTAGGGGGCGCATCGTAACCGTAAATCATATTACGGCGATCTGCGCAAAAGTACCACCATAAGTTTATTGATAATGCGAAAGTTATGCTATCGAATTAGGAACCGTAAACTTTGGCTTTTTCCATTTACTGTTGGCCATTGCATTCACCAAAGGGAATCGAAATGATTCGAAATTACTTTACACAATTCGCTCACAACTACAACTACACAAGTAACTACACACGCTTTTCATTTACTGCTCTTATGAACATTGTAAAGAGCTGTGCTTTATCATTTTCTATTAATTTTGCTTTAAATATTACAACACACACACTCTATAAATATTAATAGCAAATTACATCTACAATTTTATTCATACGCGCAATTAAATGTGCAAATAGGCATGTGTTTATAATCTATTATAGTATGAAATATTCTTGTACAATAGACATTCCGTAATTTGACACGCCTCTTAAAAGATAAATACAATCGTCCAATAACCGTAACTGAACTCGATTGAACTTTATCTTTTGAAAAGCCATCACACAATCACGTACCATTTCCACCGAAAACAGCAATGGAATTCGAGATAGATACTACAGTAAGCCGCGAACAGACAGACAGACTGCCTTTCTGTTGCACCACGTACTAGTCAGTTTACGTCCAGAATACAGAATTTATGGTGTTGCGTCTAAAATTTATGGGACAGGTAAAATAAATCCTATCCAGTATCGCGCAAAACCATTCACCTCCCCCTCCCCTTTTAGGTTGCAAGCAATGGGCAATGAAAAATGCTTTTAATAGTTGTGAGAGAAAAAAACACCATGCATGTAGAAGATGGTTTGTTTTTCAATATCAAGTAAGAATGATTTGAAATTATTTATTGTAATAACAAAATTAATTTGTTAATCAATTTTAATTGCTTTTTAACGAACAATACGATTTGTTGAAGTGTTCAAAAGACATGATAATGTTAGCAATCGATGAAAAATAATATTGTTTTTTCACAAGTGGCCTGCCCTGCCGCCACTGGCTTCGATTTAACATTGGCCAGCACCCACGGATGCCCGTAAAGAAGACAGTCATTAAATTTGCATCATAATTTAATTGACTTTCAGTGAACGGTGATCAATATTTTGCATTGGTGTCAAAGCAGCGTGATTCGTAACATTATTTTTTGCGTTTTTTGTTGCCTATTTTTCCGCTTCTCATAAGTCTTTGCACGTGGCTTCTCCTTAGCGGCCGGAGGACCTGGGAACCGTAAACAACAATATCTTTGCTAGACCGACTTTTTGACTTCCCCCGGGCATCAGCAGAAGTGATGACATTTTCGGAAGCAAAAAAAGGAACAAAGTTTACACCAAGTGCAAGACGTTATAAAGAAAGTTAGAAAGTTGGAAAAAGATATCCTCATTTCTTGAGAAAGTGTAACGAAAAGCATCTACTACCGTGCCGCAGCAACGCAATTTCTTCTCGCTTCGTGCGGAGTACTACAATTTCGGGACTATAAATTTTCTCTACCATTCTCCTGTGGGAAATGGAAAAGCGACACAGACGCCTTAGTACACGCGAACACACGCACACAAGAGGGTGGTGGATGTGTGTGTGCGTGCGTGCCGTCAACCTTCAAAGCATCGAGGAGGACGACACACGCCGGAAAACCGCCAAATTCAGCTACGACGACAACGACGGAAACCCGTCAAGTCGCTTCTCGGATGCTTCAAATACATCACACACAACAATTTTCCTCCCAAGGCACTGTTGTTGGTGTGTTTGATCCATTGCGGTTTCCTCCTTTTGCTGCCTCTTCTTCCTCTTGATGCCTGACAACCACAAGCAATTGCAAGCACACACACATACACACACACAAGAACGAGCGAGGCATATCACACGCACATTTGTGGAAAACGGTGATGTTCCACCCACCTCCCACCCCATCTTACTCGGGAAAAAGTCGATCTTGCGATCCTAGTGAATAATGCGCACACATACTCACACACACCGACGCATACACACCATATGAGGCACACATGTGCCCAACCAGCCGGCAATCAACAACAAGGGACGTTTATTTTCCTAAACACAACAAACACTCGAGAGGTTTAACATCAGAAACCGTTTGCGGAAAAGCGTTTAAATTAGCTTTGCCAATTTTCCCGGAGACCAGGGCGGGAATTTGGAATGTTTCACCAACTGTACCATCCTTCCTGTTGTCCTGGTTTTCCACCCTTACGCTCTGGCGCTCTTAGGGTGCTACCACTTTGGAACTGGAGAAAAGTGCAAAACAAGAAAAAAGCTTTGCCCTTCGAAAGCGAATTTTACATCTCGCGCATTTATTATTATTCTCTTCGAAGGCGACCCTATGGAGCGCGCACAATAAGTGACTAAGAAGTATGGCAATGGTTTGGGGGAGAGTTTTCCACCAGTATTTCCGAGGTTAAAGGGCCAAAGTTTTGTAGTGCCAAAGAACCATTTGTCTTGTGCGTGTCGTCTTGAGCCGCCTGCCTTGCGTGGTGCTCCAAGACTCCACGAAATAGACACAGCGAAAACGCATCGGAAAACACAACCGATATAAATCATTGTTTATGTACTGCACACACACATGGACAAAAGGACGCAGCACGCAGACCGAAAACTCGCCCACCACTTGTCTTTTGCAGTGGTAAAACAAAAAAAAAAAACAAAAACTTTTTGACCCATCCCTCCATTCAGGGGACAGTTTTTGAAACATGAGAAAAGTAAGACTGATACGGTATGGTGCACCGCGGAAAATCCCGGAAAGCAAGAAAATTTACTTGCAGATAAAGAAGCTCCTAAATAAGCGCACATGACATGATCTCACTCTCGGGATTACGATGCGAAGGAAAGGGGCGGAATTAAGAAAAGAGAATCTTGACTAACTAACCGTCCCCCAAAGCCGACGTGAGGAGCCGTGCGGCAGCAGCGCATAAAAAACACTGCTCGAATTTATTCTATGTCCCACTCATAAATTCCACACACACACACACAGAAATCTGGAGAGCCTTTTCACTTTCTTTCACCACCCCCACCATTTGCTCGCTGGAAAACTAGGGGGGGAATGCTTTGTCTATTTTTGTTTGCCGTTCCACCCTAAACCAACGGAGCTGAAATACGCACACACACACACACACACAGGCAAAGGTAAATATGTCCTGATTGTGACGACATTGACCTTCGTTCCCCTTACAAAAGGAAGGGAAAAAATGTGCTCGTGCACCAAAACTAAACAAAGGCTAGAGGGGTTTGTATGGGGTGGCATTTTACTCCCCCCATCCACAGGCGTGAATCATACCCGAGCAGAAAAATCTCTTAAAAATATGATACTTTCCCTTTTTACGGTTCTCAGCTCCTTCGGTGCGTGCTCCAGAAAAGCTGCCCTTTCCACCGCAGGGAGGGTTCGTGGAAGAAACAGAGACCTTGAGAGGCTGTTTTTTTTGTTTGCTGTTGATTCCTCCTGCAGGCATCACTACTTCATATCCCGATTATATTTATCAAGTTCATAAAAGAGCATCAGTTTTACCATGCCTGAGTTAGATGATGTGCTAGGAGGACTTCAAGTTTATTGCTTGCGTTACCACAAGCAGTCCTCCGACCCCCATAGTTGGTAAAGGAATTTCCCAAAATCGACACTGTGAAGCTCGACTTGACAGCCTCGACATCATCGAGGTCGACGATAATAGTTAAAAAGCGGTTATTCGACGAAATTGAGCGGCAAAATTGATCTTTTATTTATAGCCCGCACAAACCTTTTTTTTTTAAAATATATATTACCAACTTTGATCAGTTGCGAGCAGCTTTTTTAAATTTAATATATTTGTATTATTGTTTAAATTGTTTTAATGTAATGAGCATCATAATCGTGACGATCATTCCAAACAATGAAGATGTACTGCAGTTTGGAGAATCAGTTGTCAACATCCTTTTGTTTTTCCAGGTCTCTCGAATTAAAGTGAAAATCGAATTAGTGAAAATAACTACCAATACTAAAACAACATCTTTTATTTTGCAAAATAATACTCCCAAGCTGCTCAGAACAGGGGAAAGCGCACCAAGTCAATCCACTTACGAGTCAGCCTTTAAATCGTATCACAAAACATCGCTGATGCAAAATGCGGCAAACCGAAGGAGAAGACCTACACCAAACAAACAAAAAACTCTAGCAACACAAGCAGACAAGCACCTCAAAACAAGTGGGCAAAAGGGCATGGAAATGAAATTACAAAATCAAGACATCACAATATTTTATTACGGTGTCGTTACTTTTGTTTTTGCATGTCTTTCCCGCAGTCACACCGTTTCCGCACGGTGGGAGAGTTAAGGGTCGAGAAAAGCATGCTTGCGCGCTTCTGCAACATCTTGCTGTCGGGGAGCGATCGCGACAATGATAATGATGTTGTTCTTTAAGCGCTGCGACCTAAAAATCAAGATAAACGGCACCGGGGTAAAGAGGAACCTCCACCAGCAAGCGACAAACCAACCGAATACTGTAAAAAAAAAACAGCCGTAGCTCTCAAGATGGGCCCGATCTTGTGGGAAGCATTAAAGTGTGCCGCTGCGGAGAAATTATTAACTTTACATTAGGATTTACCGTAAAATCAAGCGCAGCAGGGCAGGATGCGCCAAACATTTTTCGGTCTGCTGCAGAACAGCAGAAGCTTATGTTTGTCTCACTTTCCTGCCCAAAACGTCTGTTTTTTTCTTTTACTGAGATTTTTTATTAACAAGTAAGGGGGCTAGACACATACTGCCGCTGGGAAACACAATTTATTAATTATTAAATACACATTTCTTTTCATTTCTTTACCGCTCGAATCTTCATCCTAAACACGTTGCTCATGCTCATAGGCAAACAACTCCTAACAGGAAAGTTCAAAAAAAGGAAAAATGAACGATAAGCAATGTTTACGATTATTGTAATCATCATCATTTCGTGTATCTCCCACCCACAAACCGAGAATGACCTTGACCCCACAACATTCGAGAGCCCGGTCGTTTGCACAAACGTCCTTCACTTACTTTCTGAGGACGTAGCATGGGAGACCAAGGGGAGTGTGTGAGGGTGATTGTGTTGAAACGAACGTCCTGATTCTTTCTTATCGCACGATGAAATAATGGGAAAATGTGATAGAAATAAAATTACTTCGAAAGTAATCATATACTTACACATAGCATCACGTTATGTGCCACCCCGGGCCATTTTTTGGAGGTGATGTAATAGCACCTCCTTCAATAAACAATGTGTTCAGAGTGTTCTTCTCTGTGTGGAAGTTCTTGTTCTTCCCAGTTTGCAACGTTTGGATGGATGAGTGTTTTCGCGCTGCGTGTGAGTGAGTGAGCTCCCAACCATAAATAAAATAGAAAGATAAATCAGGAAACGCTTCTTCCATAAAGCAATAATGCGGGCAATAAATAAATCTCGCTTTTTTGCATGTTTAAAACCATGCAGTAATTCCGTGCAACAATGAATGGGGACAGATATAGATAACATAACAAAATGATGTTTGTTGTTTTTTCTCTTCAAGTCTTGCTTTGAAGCACAATTTTCGATTATAGGGGACTCGGTTTTCGTGTTAAAAAAGAAATAGAAGTAAATAATTTTTTTTTTCATACTTGTTCAACAATACAATACTTGTAGAAATACAAGTAAATAATTTATTTTCCTACTTGTTCAACATAAAATGTTCAATATATTAAAGAATATTCATTACACTACATACAATAATTATTCGTTTAGTCGTTAAAGTATTTACCAATTATCAAGATATTGCTTCATTTCTGAAATGTTAGGGTAGGCATGAGAGCAATTCTCGAACACTCTCCAATAAATTCTTTGGTAAAATATACCGACTACTTCTGGAACTATCGTCCAAGAACACTTGCAACCCTTCGAGTGCTAATAGAATGATCCATCCAAAGTGACAGACGTATCGATCGCTCTCCAATGAAGTAAAAACAAGAGCATTGTCAATAGATCTTCAAACCTAATTAGCATTGTGGGTATTACTCGACAAGCAGTGGAGAAGATACGATACGTTATACTTAAACCCCGAACACCAGGAAAGACATTCGGGACCTGATAAAAAATGTTTTACTAAGTATTGCTATTGAAGTTCACAATTTCATCTCCTCCTGTCAAACAGCAAAATGAAATTAATTTTTCGCCAAAAGGTTTTAGTGCATAACGTGTAACTAGATAACGCTTTTCCATGGAAATACAAAATTTCGACGACAACATCCAATGAACGAAAACTAATCCTAATTGATTTCCGACTTAAAATTCTTATTACGTCAATCTGCAAACCATCTTCGTCCTGTGTCTTCCGAGCTAGTGGTCTAAGGTAGTCCACGATAGCTCTTGACAAAGATCCACCATCTTTTGCGCTTCAATATAATCAATTAAGAAAGTTCCGATAAACGGCTATATTTCACCGGACGTATGTTAGCGAGTCTATTTCGTCGACTAGAAAATTGCGTCAAGGTAATGGTCAAGGCGGGTGCCATCTCCGTAGAGACTGAACAAAGTAAAACCAAACGTTATCCGGACGATGTATGCCATTCGTTTACCCCAGTGTACATGCCAAGCGACTATGCTTTTCTAACTTGAAAACAACGTCGAGCTTCGCCGCAAGCATTCTTCTTGCGAAAGGTCATCGCTGTGGGCAGGTCTTTAGGGACACCACTTCCTTCAAATGATCTTATATCCGAGCTGACAAAACTTGCTGTGGAACAGCGGTGGGGGGATCGATCGCGTTACGAACAACGAACAAACGAACGAACCAACGAAAGTACGAAAGAAAGCATGAACGAACAAAATATACACATTCACTTCGGAAGGCACCATCCCCGCCAATGCCGTAATAAGGTGCAGAAATTCGATTTGCTGCAGCAAAATAAATCATGTCACTCCCAAAGCGACACAACACAACCCACAGTGGCCCCAGCCAACCATTCAAAAGTGTAAGTGTCGATGAACTGAGCATTTGTTCCATTTGTTTTTTTTTTTTTATAATATGAAAATTCACTTAGTAACATAGAGAAAAGTTGGCACATCTTTAAGTTTAATTGGAAAACTGAATGGAAATTATCTCGAATTGCCACTTTAATTAAACATATATTCACTATCATATAAGCACAATATGCTAACAATTACCGCAAAAAATATTTCAGAAAATTGATCACATTCCATAAAACAATTAAAAATCAACAAATATTGGTTTGGTTTTACGATTTAAGTTTCAGATTTTAATGTTTTAAAAACATAATAGTCTACAATTATAAATGACTCACATAAGAGACGAATAAGAATAATAAGACGAATAAGAAACACGTTGCATACAACCGATAAATGTTATGTATTCATGAACGTGCCACAGTGCCTAAGCAAGCTCAAGATCTTGCATAAAAAAATTAATCATGAAAGATCGAAAAAAAGTAGTTGTATGGATCCAACCGTCCATTAGTTGATCAGCGACAGTTGAAATGAAGCGACTCGGATAGGATAGGATACATGCAATGAGTATCAGAGATCAATAACGAATCATTCCAGGGGAGAATGACAACATCGATGAAGAATGAAATAACTCTCCCCTGCTAAAATGCTAAAAGGACCTTTAATGCCGCATCCACCCAAGGATCAGGGCAGAGCAAATAATCATCTAGGTGTTTTACTTTTTCATTCCTTGCAAATTCACGACTTGCAGACTTTCTTGGAACCTATCTACTGTTAAGCAAACATTTCATCAACAATGTATTTGTAAAACATTTTTCCAAAGAAATCAATGTTTTTTTATTCATGATGAACGGCTTTGCCTTATTGCTTACAAATCGATGATATTATTAGCAGATGATTTTTATTGTGAAATCTCTCTTTCTTTAAACTAATGAATAAAAGAGGAATATAAAATTGAACTGAAAATTGTTATTTTTGCATTAAAGACAAATAGGTATAAGAATACAATATTATATCTTACGCGTAATAACTCTTTCAGTATTCATAAAACATCAACAGAAATTGATTTAAGCTATAATACTAATATATTATATATTTAATTAACTGATATATTTAATAATAGAAATTGATTTTAGCTATAATAATACAAACAAATACAATGATTAGAATTCTCAAAAGAATTCAAACAAAAAACAAGAGTTATTGAATTAAAATTTGCAATCGAGGTTTGCAATCATACAATGAAGTGTTCCAACCGAATAGGGGAATTTCGCAAGCTGGCTGTGAAGCTGTCATTAGACTATGGGAGCCGGTAGCCACAGTAAGCTTGCACGATTCCACTACCTGGTTGAAACATTCACCTAACAGATTGAACTATTCCATTTTACGATTCAAAGAAGATTATTATAATTATTAGACAACCATATAAGAAGTAAAAAATGTAGCACTTAAAATCATTATTAAAATAGTTGTACAAAAATAATTAAAAGAATTTGGGTGAATTGATATATTCCAAAAAACATAAAAATATTGTTTTAAATATATTTAAAAAGCTTTGACAAATCATATGCAACTACCAAGAACGGAAAGGTAATTTAATCATTGCTCTTTCGAAACCCGAAAACATGCAGGACACCCTAACACAGAGGGTGAAAAAAGGGACATTTTTGTACAAGGGAACATAACATAGTTAGCCGCCGCCGCTGGATTTTCGAAAATATGCTTTCTCTCACTCGCTCATTCGTTGCTACGTTCCCAAGTGGCGTTGTGTAGGTTTGCAAATCGGCCGCCATCGTCAGCACCGCCGTACAGCACAAACACATCCAAGCATCTCGACACTGTTATACCGTGACGGGAGAAGCTCACCCATACACAGCCATTACCCGTAGTTAACCGGCCGGAAAAGAGCAAAAAGCAGGGTTTGAGCCCCTTTTTTTCTGTCCCAACAACCCTCGTTGCCGTTGGAAGCACAGGGAAAGGCACAGGCAATGATGATATCCGTTTACAGTTGCCGCTTCGAGCGAGTTGAAGCCCCTCGGTCGGATACACGAACGACGGACGGTGAACCAAGCGTTACGAACGACTAAATCCAAGGTAACCTCTACACGACCGCTCACGTTCTCTGTCGTGTTCAAACCAACTTGAAATATTATACCTTTATAACCAAACACGCCACGCTATTTTATGGAGTCTCGCCTGTGTTACACCTAGGTGCAAAGGCGGCTGAATAGATATACTTTGTTATGATGATATGAGAACCGCTCGAAACTGGTTGTAGCATACTTTACGGCTTTCTAGAAAATATACATAAAAACTGTTCGAAATACGACCGAACAGCCAAAGGTTCCCTTCCCGTGTCAGTAACAATGATACTCAGGTACATACTTAGAGAGAGAGACAGAGCGTGCGCCAAATAACACACACTCTCGCAGAAGATTATTCAGCTTTTGCTTACTATTCACATCCTGCACAACCTGTACTTGGCGGCTGCTATGCTGTTACCTATCTACCGGTCTCCACTGCTCAACCCAACAAACCCAATCTTGTAGCATACTTCTCTCATTACTGTTATTATTATACCGGACACGACAGAGCGCGGAGCAGATGCTTGACGAAGGCACAACACATAACGTCAAAACGCCAACAGCATTCTCCTGCTTTGTTGCCCTCGTTAACATCGTTCGACCGTCAACAAACTAGCACATTTGTTAAAGGTGGGTGGGTGGGTGTCGGTTTGTTGATGATTGCCGATTTCAGGCGATGTTTTAGTGCCGGCTAAACATTCTCCATTCAATGCATTTATTGCTACTGGGTAAAAATGCAACAGTCAGATAACTAAAGCAAAGTACAAACTGCAAGAGATATTTTCTTTAATAAAAATTTAATTTTCATATTGCAAGTTAATCAATTATACGTTTGCTAAAATTCATAGCTTCATAGAAATGTTTTTATGAATGCGAAAAATTAGGACATTCTAATTTATAAATTGATAAAATTCTTCTATATTACAACTTTAATACGTAAAGCATGCATTATAATGTGAATAAAATTAGGATTGAATTGTTGTACAAAAATTTAACAAACAGAAAACATTAAACCTTTTGTCTAAATATGTATCTCTAAAACTATTAAATATATAGGAACACATTTCAATTTTTTACCTATCCTTTGGTACAATAAACCGAAAGGAAAATGACATTTTATTAATAACAGAAGTCATGAAAAACTCTCTTAAATATAGAAACCTTAATCGCACCAAAAAGCGAGACACACAACAGCGCAAAGAGAAAAACGATCGATCATTGCCCATGAATAAAATACACACACACACTCTCCAACACTACAACGCAGCGCCACACAGCAGCAGCAGCCGAGGTGGCGAACTCAGAAAAAATATACATTTTTTACTGTCATCTCGACCCTCTCTACTCCGCTGTGCTCGATGTTATTTCAATCCGCTTTGGGCTGTCATTCCACATGCGAACGTGAGCGCGATCAGATCTCGAAACCCAACAGAAACCAAACGAATGAAATGAATAAAACGAAGGCCGACTGCTCTACCCTCAAGCTGTTTCATGCCAGAGCCAACCAACACACACAGCAGAAGTTTTGCTGCTTTACCATGGGCGAGCTAGGTACAAGGGTTCGCTGTTTGCCTGCACTCATTCGTTTATGCGCTGCCGTGCCGCTGTTGCTACTGCCCCTATCCATTGCCACCATATTAGCGAACATCGACCGACTGTGCTACAGCACTACACCCTTCACACCAGCAAAGCTCTCTACTCTACTCACGCAACCATGCGCAACGGTTCCCTATGCAGAGGTAATACCCAACCCTTGAATGCATGTGGTGGATGGTTATTTGATATTAGTATAAAATTAGACCATTCGGGATGCGACGCTATCACTATGCTCAAATTTTCAAAACTTCATGTGCTTCTAGATATTCTTCATAATTCCTCTTTTAATTGAAGTAAACATTTTGCAAAAATGCTTCAGACAGAGCAGACTTAACTAACATGAGGCACTTCTTTAATTTAGAATGAATTAAAAATTTATTATAGGGAATATGTTTCATCCAAAAAATACTCGTTAAGATCGTAACAACAATGTTCAAACATGTTCTTATCGAAATAACAATAAAACTGTTACCAGAATAAACAAGAAACGTTTCACTTTACAAAAACGTATAGAAAATTTCTGCTAGTGAAACAGTTGAATATGAAATATATTAACCTAAAAAATAAAATAGAAATGCAAAAAATCTACATTACTGAAGATCATCATTACTAAAATCATCCCTAATCAATCATACGTGAATTGTATTATTATTATTTTTTTTTCTATAAAATGTTCATCTCGTCCCCCTACCGAGAAGCGACTGTAATATCTGCTTATCTGCTAACGATTTATAATATACATCCAAACGTTGCACACGCATTTACGGATAACATTTATTGGTGTACAGTATGTTTTGTTACGGCTGGTAACAATTTATTTATTTGGTAGCTTGGCAGACTTTCTTCCAACTGCTTTAATTTGCTAGTTTAATTTGCTACTAACCCTAGTTTCATTCGCTAGTTGTTTCGCCTTTGGGTATATCTTTATGTCATTAACAGTCTCTACAGCGCCCTCTAGTGCGTTTCTTATAAGTTATTTGAGCTGTCCTTGACGAGCTAGCTGTTTTGATAAACATTAAGACTGCTGCTATGTCTTTTTACAGAACTCATAAAGACGGCTAGAGGGGCGGTCTCGTAGTACAATCGTCAAATCGTACGACTTAATAGTATGCCCGTTGTAGGTTCAATATTAGAATTGATCGTCTCCCGTACCAAGGACTGACTTGACTATCCGGTTGCTTGGTACTGAATATAAGTATCGAGAGTCTGTACATGTCCGCGTAGGCCGATACGCCAAGTAGAAAATACAGACGGGTTTGACTTGCATTTGACTCGATAAAATCGACTTTAAACAAAACAACTTATTTTCACTATGATTTTTTCTTATTTAAAAAATATATATTTCACTGAAATTACATCACATGAAATTAAATATTCTCAATCTGACTCAATCGAAACTGAGAATTGTGCCACGGATCGAAGATGAAACTTGTGTTATTAAATTGGACAGAATAGCTTACACCATCTGCCGAGTGATCTAGTGATAGACAACTGTGTCGTCTATTAAAAACATTGTTGTAAACAAAAGACAATTCTTTATTGGACTCATAACTATGTAAGCAAAATATACTAACATGCGAAAATAAATTAATCAAATGATGATAAATCAAAATATTAAATAACTTGTAATACACGAATCATTGAGAAAACTACATGATGCACCGAAATCCATTTATAAGCGCGAATAAAGGTATTTTTCAGCAAATTAAATAATAACAAAAACCTAACAAAACTCATAAAATCACCTTCAAGGGTTAACCATTCGCGTGAACAAGGGATAATAACGGCCTCTTTCACTCTAGCTCACAATCCAACATACAGCTAGCTCACTCACGCTAACGCTACTGGCCTTGCCTCATTTATGCCGTGCACACCCGCAGCAACAAACTCTTAGCAACCGCTCCAGCGAAACGAAGCACATCCCAACGCGCAACAAAGAAGACCTGTTCCCATCGCGAGTGCCAGAGCGAGATGCACGCGTCTAGTGCGCTTTCATTCGCACTCACGCACACCATACCGCCATCATTTCGACGACGTCGATCGTCCATTGCGCTCCGCTCACTCACACACTCACTCAGCGGCTGATGATGAGACGGCGAACAAATTACATGGTGGGAGTGATGAGGAGGGCTATGGCGGATATAGCAGCACTACCTACTACCCCGCGCCGTTTCCTACACTCTACACACACCATGACCTTTCACATCGTCTTTCCCAAACCCCAATTGATGGCAGGGGGAAATTCTACCCCCAAAGGCAGACGAGAGAAATGCACACATACACACACCTGATAGGGTTTCCTTCTCTGCTTCTCACACCCCCCTGCTACCATGTGTCCTTTTTGCATGTTTACTCTAATTCTGCCGGTTCCTCCCGCACCCACGCCGTCCACCGGCTGACCCTCTTCAGCCTCTTCAAAATAGCTTTCTTGATCACTTTTCAGCTGTTTATCTCGTCTCTGCACACAAGAACTTTGGCAGCTACCGCTACCAGGCAAGCCGCGTGTACTCTGTCTCGCTTGCGCACACGTTCTGGTGTGTCGCGGTACGCCTCTTCAAGTGACCCTCTCACCCTGCCAGCTCAAGCCGCGTACGGAAGAGCTACCCACGGATCGGAAATGGGGATATGCTTCATCTTCGATCGCTTCGCTCCCGCTAAACACTAAGCGATTGATGTCAACGCGCGCAAAACGGGGAAACAGACCGGGCTCAAATCTTTACTAAATTTTCCAACTTACCATTAACCGGGTCTGGTTCGATCGAAGGTTCGGGTTTCTCTGCGATGGTGGTACGCTTGCTGACGGTAATACTGCCTCTCTTTCGCGCTGTTTCGTAGCACACTTTGACGTTCCTCGACGGATGGGTTAGCAAATCCCGTGCACAAAATTTCACTTAAGCACAAAGCCGCACTCGTTCCACAGGATCCTTATTGCGAGATCGCGGTACGTTTTGCTGGAAAAAATTGCACGACGCTAATGGTGGAAAATTCCGCATACATACATAAACACACTACACACGTATGCACACCAACACACACCAACGACTTGGCACACGCACACACACACACGGATACACACAACCACGAATGGTTTAGCAGAAACACTGCAATATGATTATCGCAAGGGGGCGCCGACTAACAGCTTTTTACTAATCTTCAGCCGAGCCTACTTTGATCGTACACCGTTTGATATTGTTTTCCACGCACTGTTGTGTCGCACACGCTGCGCCAGTCGGACGAACGGATCGATGCTGATGATGATGATGATGTTGGTGATGGTGGTAGTGCTGCTGGCGATGATGACGCGATAGAGTATGTGGCTGCTCACGGACAACGCGTCAGGCGAAAAAAAGCGGTCGGGCTGCTAGTTTTTCTTGGCCATAAAACCCAACGGAACAATCGACCGACGTCCAAAAAACGGTCTGCCAGTCACGGTAAACGTCAAACACGGTACGAAACACAATAGTTGTTTGATGACGGCTGCGAGACGATCCCTTTCCCTCTCGCGTGTCTACGCTTTCTCTTTCCCGCTCTCTCTCTCACACACGGCGACTTCACACAGAAGCACCCGCCAGCGGAAGATTCTTCACCGTCGCACAAAAGGATGCTGCCGTATTTCACAACGCGGATCGGCGTGAGAACACACTGGGAGGACACTACTTATCGATGGCTCCGCCACCGACGTTCGTCTTGTGTGGATAGTAATCACCGTGCAACTGCTACACCGTGAAGAAGCCGTGGCTGTCTGCCAGGGGAGATGATGATGTGCGATAGACGTCGGGTGAACACTACGGTTTGCTACTTAAAACCGCCACAGTTCGCTCGATTTTCGACCAGAATGGTAGCTATTCTGCACCAACGGACCGTTACGCAGTACACGCTTGCTTTAGAGGTGACTTTAGACAAGATTTTCAGTCGATTTCAGCACAGAATCACGCCAAACACCTAGCAGACACACACGGTTGCGTTCAAAGCTTCGAGCAGAAAGCGAACGAGCGTCCGACGGAAATCCAACCTCTTTTTTCGCATTCGAACAAGTTTTACGACCCGCTCTCACAGCACACCAGCAAACGTAAGCGGCGATGGTACGCACACTGCCAAACGCTCACATCTCCGAGTCGGCCATTTGACGTTTCTGATTCGTCCACTTCAAACGTACACAAACAAAGGTACGCTGCTGGTGTGTTGCTGCGTGCAGGCAAGTTTTAGCGTGGGGTATATTTTCAAGCAAATGTTTTTCAGCCGTCTTGCAGCCGTTTTGATCAAATATCGACGGCTGCAAAGTGGATCGTATTTATTTTTAATTGATTAAAAACAAAAGCTATGGTGGAAGAAACCAGACAATTTCACTGGTATATTAATGTGAAAAATTGTAAACAGTTGAAATTTCGAAAATAATTTTAAATTTCTTATATATTTATTGTTTTTATTTGCATTATTTCTTTGTTCGAAGAATTTAAATATTGTGCACATTCAAAGGGAATTTTTCTGGCATTTTACTCAAAAAACAAACAGAAATATAAAAAAATTAAGAGTTTACGATCGAATACGCTAGCAGTCAGATGTATGGATTTCTGGATCCTATTCCCATTTGAACCGTCATCTCTTAGCCAGAATTGACTATTAATTCTTATAAAATGCTAGTTTATTAGAAGCACGAGGTATTGGTTCTAGTATCAAAGTAAATATTAATAAAATTTGTTAAATTTGTGTATTTTTTATAGAAATAAAATATTTGATTTACATAATCTATTTCAAAAGCACAAGGCTAGACGCGTCAGACCCCACAAGCTGAGAAGTGGATCGATTCCCGCTCAGCCTTTCTTCACATTTTTTTTTTAATGAAACGTTTGTAAGGAAAAATAACTCATAAAATATAAATACAAAAAAATGCATGAAGTCTTCTAAAATTATATAATAGTGCCACATTACATCAACTTATACAAAGTAAATAAATAAATAAATAAATTGATTTTTGTTTCATAAATAAGCAACTTGATACCTTCCAGGCAGTAATGCACTAAATCACAAATTTTGAAAATTCCATACTGTTTTTAGCCACAACATGGGGATTTTATTGTATTAATTTGCCACGTTTGTGGACAATTAACAATTTCAGTTTTAATACACGTTTGGAATGTCACACATCTCACATAAAAAAGAAATAAATTAAGGTATAAAAGATAAAGGGTAAGTGCACCAATCATGGCCAATCATATTATGTGATCAAGATAAATATTTTACTCCTGTAAAAATAAGTATTAGATAAAAATTTTAAAGTCTATATTTTGACTCAGTGTTTATCAAAATTGTCAACAAATTCATTTAAAAATTGCTTCTCAAGGTACCAATTATGGTTATAGTGTTCCTAGCAATTCGCCATAGCTGTACAAATTGTGGCTGTAGGCCAAAATTCGTGGATATTCACACCAAACATTATTTTGTAATATTGTTTTAACTCAAATCAAATAATTATATGTTCACTTCACTAATATAAGTATGTAAACGCCATTAAAACGTAAAATAAATAGTTTCAAAAATCCGTTTTCTATTACTGGTTGCATTGATAGCCACACTCAATTAATCGCACAATAGATGGGGCTAATCCTTCTAAAAATTAACTTTGTTACACCTTTCTGATAACACCGAGTTTGGACACACTTCAAATCACCTGATATTCCTTCATATTACCTGCTCAAGAAGCTATACCGAAGCCCGCAACCGTTTTAGTGCGATACGCAGAGGAGCACAAATCAGGGTGGTCTGTTTGAATTTGCTTAAATGAAAAATCGTAGCCATTATTCAACTATCTTCTGGCTAGGACTAGCCCTAACTATCGATCTTCCTTGATCAAGAGCGCTTTTGACAAAAGGGCGACACGAGCGGCTTCAGATTTTGCTTTTTTGTATGAAAGTCATTCAAGACTGCATTATTTTGATAAAACTGATTCGATTTTATAAAACTTTACAAATTTATATCACTTTACAAATAAATGATGCTTAAAACACATATTCATACTTTAGGATGCAAAAATAACAATTGAAACCCCGATTTATTAATTTGTAAACTACGCACTAGGACCAAAACGACAGTTGTAAACAAAGCATCCATGATATACTGCGATATTTGGTACATCGAAGTTCAGTTATACCAATGGATGTACGGAAAACATGAAAGTTCATACGGAAAACATTTTCGATAAAATCATGATAAATTTTGATTTGAAGTCGTTAAATAACGAACATTTTGCATCAACATGATGATTTTAAGAAAAAACTATGGGTAATTACAGTGGAGCGCCGTTTATCCGGGTACCTTTTATCCGGCTTTCCGTTTATCCGTGCTGTTGAGAAATGACAGTTCAATACAAAGGTGACATTGCGTTATGAGCAGGGTATTTAAAAAAGCGGTTATAAGAGCACATCATCATAACAAAAAACACTATAATTCATGGCAAATTTCAAATATTCTCATGGGAAAAACATGAAGTTAATAAAAACTGGGTTATTTTTATCAAAAAATAGGAATTTTTTAAAGAACTAATCAGAAAATGATGATAAAATATATCATTTGACTCATTATTCGTGTTATTCGCTTATCCGGTCGAGGTCAAGTCCCGAGAAGCCCGGATAAACGGCGCTCCACTGTACTTCGAAATCTTTGATTTCCTACAGCGCTGCTCTTAGCAAATGGCAAGAGATGCTAAACTGGCTAAACATCTTGGCAACACATTTTAAAAGGTTGATATTTAACTAACAGAAGTGGCCAGCACGGAACTAATGAAGCACAAATGTTTTATAATGATCATATTTGAAATAAAAAATCACTCCGTGGTTTCAAAACGGAAATGGCATGGCATGTACATTTCAAGCAATGACGGGATCATTAATCAATGATTAAAAAATCATAATCATTCGAATTACAAAATTTGATATTGTTTCCTAAGTAGTAATTTTGTTCCAATTTTGTCATTTATTTTTTGTGGACAATTATAATCGTAGAATCACCCAATTAAAAGAAAAATAATAATGTTGATCGATCAGATACAAAATAGTTATTCAAGACATTGAGATTTTAAAAAATGAAATACAAAAGGCCTGTTCACACAAAGTTACATCACTGCTTGTAGGTGTAAAGATAGGCCAATGGAAATAAATAGTAAATATATAAATAAAAAGTAATAAGATTCATAATTCCTTCAATCAACTCTTAAGCCCGCGTTAGAGCCCCAGTAAAATTAAACGTGAAATTTGGGGTTTTTCTGTTATATTTCAATAAATTTTTATCAGAATATGGCTTATCGTACAGCAAAAGAAAGGATATTCAATTCCCCAACTATTCACACTATAAAAAATATTTTATTAATAAATTAATTGCAGTTCCTTGTGATTCTCCGCTTTGTTCACGGTGAAAAAATAATGGTCATCGGGGAATGATAAGGAAAGGCATTTAATTCGTTTTTTTAGCATATTTTATAATCTCAATAGTTGGGGAATCGATATCCTTGCTTTTGGTGTACGATGAGCCATATTCTGATAAATATTGAATGAAATATAGAAAATTTAAGAAACCTTTAAGTGGTATGAACTGTGCTGGATGAAGACGAGAGGAGGCCCTAAGCGACGACACGAGTGTAGGCCTGAGTATGAACATTCTAGGAAATAAACAAATATGAAAACAAAAACACACTAACAGCACTTTTGATTTACTCAAAGATTATCTATAAAAATGGTACTTACA